>NW_015396753.1:0-4598 GCF_001527695.2 Protobothrops mucrosquamatus
ACTAATCAAGGAGAGAAGCAACCTAGAACTAAGGAGAAACTTCCTGACAGTTAGAACAATTAACCAGTGGAACAACCTGCCTCCAGAAGCGGTGAATGCTCCAACACTGGAAGTTTTTAAGAAGAGACTGGACAGCCATTTGTCCAAAATGGTATAGGGTTTCCTGCCTGAGCAGGGGGTTGGACTAGATGACCTCCAATGTCCCTTCCAACTTTATTATTATTATTATTATTATTATTATTATTATTATTATTATTATTATTATTATTATTATTATTATTATTATTATTATTATTATTATTATTATTATTATTATTATCCACATGGAGGGAAGTAAGCAGTGGGGTACCACAAGGTTCTGTCTTAGGCCCTGTATTCTTCAGTATCTTCATAAATGAATTAGATGAGGGAATAGAAAGGGAACTCATCAAATTTTCAGATGACACTAAGCTGGCAGGAATAGCCAACACCCCAGAAGACAAGCTCAGGATCCAAAAACATCTTGAGAGACTTGTACAATGGGCCCTCTCCAACAAAGTGAAATTTAACGTGGAAAAAAGTAAGGTTTTACACCTGGGCAGGAAAAACCAAAGGTACAAGTACAGATTAGGCGAAACCTGGCTCAAAAACAGTAACTGTGAGAGGGACCTTGGAGTCCTAGTGGATGATTACCTAAACATGAGTCGTGTGCAGCAGCAGCCAAAAAAGCTAATACAATTCTTGGTTGTATAAACCAGGCCTTTTCAACCAGTGCTACGCGTACCACTGGTGGTACTTCAGCATCTGGCAGGTGTTTTGTGACCTAGACAAGTGTAGCGGAGGGGATGAGCTGAAGTGGCAGCAGCACTGCACAGGCCTAGGGGAGAATCAGCTGGAGCTGCGGTGTTGCTGGGGCTCTGCTGAGGGCCCAGGATCGGCGTGCACAACTCCAGCTGATCAGTGCTTCTGGCTGCCTCAGGGGTGGCTGGCAGCTGCACGCAGTCTTCGGGCAGAGAGTCAGCTGGAGCTGCGTTGTTGCCTGGGCTCTGCTGAGGACCCAGGATTGGCAGGCGGAACTCCAGCTGATTGGCGCTTCCAGCAGCCTCTGTTATCACTGGGAGTAGCAGACAGGCCTTGGGGTGAGTCAGCTGGAGCTGCAGAGGCCCCAGGATCAGCGCGTGCAGCTCCAGCTGATCAGTCCTGTGTGCAATGGTGAGCTGGGGAGTGTGTGACTGCATGGGGGAGTGAGACTGGGGAAGCGACTGACACTGGAGCACACCTGGAAGAGAAGAGGAGGAGGAGGAGGGAGAGAGGAGAGGATATAAAAGGAGGTTTGGGTGGGAGAGGGAGAGAAAAAAAAGATGATGGGGAAAGAGAAGGGGGTGGAGAAAGAGAGAGGAAAAGAGGAGAGGCTTCTGTGAGAGAAGCAGTGAGGAGAAAGAGAAGGAGAAGAGGAGAGGCTTCTGTGATAGAAGCAGTGAGGAGAAAGAGAGAGGAGAGGAGAGGCTTCTGTGAGAGAAGCAGAGGGATCAATGAAGGAGTAGGCTGTGAAAGAGAGAGAGAGGAGAGGAGAGGAAGAAGGGCTGACCAGCCACCTGACCACCAAGGTAGTGGTGCATATTAATAAATATGGATAAATTCGTCATACATTCATCAGTGCAAAGGGAAAGTGATTCAGCAAAGGAATCAGCACTGAATAAGTTAAAACCAGTACTTTCCCCCCCTTTTTTGGTCAAGTTTTTGACACCTTGCTAAGCACTGGTGGTACTCGAATATTGTCATGTCCTAAAAGTGGTACAATCTGTGAAAATATTGAAAAGGACTGGTATAAACAGAGGCATAGAATCAAAATCACGTGCAGTACTAGTACCACTTTATAAAGCCTTAGTAAGGCCACATCTGGAATACTGCATCCAGTTTTGGTCACCACATTACAAAAATGTACAAAGAAGAGCAACAAAAATGATTAAAGGCCTGGAGACTAAAATATATGAAGAACGGTTGCAGGATTTGGGTTTGGCTAGTCTAGAGAAAAGAAGGAGTAGGGGGACATGATAGCAGTATTCCAGTATTTGAGAGGCTGCCACAAAGAGGAGGGGGTCAATTTATTTTCCAAAGCACCAGAGAGCAGGACAAGAAAAAAAAGATGGCAACTAATCAAGGAGAGAAGCAGCCTGGAATTAAGGATAAACTTCCTAACAGCGAGGACAATTAACCAGTGAAAGTATTTCATAACTCCAAAGTAAAGCAATAAAAAGTAGTAAAGAATTCACATTTATAATCCAGCCAGAGGGTATAAGACATTTATGTCAGAAACATGTATGCTCTTGTTGAAAGAAAAATCTTCAGGTCCAGTCCAAGCCGGGAATAAACAAAATGGAGACTGCTTAGGAACAAAGGTTCTGTTTATTGAAGAACAGAACCAACAGCATGTGGTTCTGAGAAAGCTGACAAAATGGAGCTGGGAGTGGTGGGTTTTTATACCTTCTTGGGCTTTGTATTTGAGGTTCTTCCTGCTCCTGTGGTTTTGTACTTGAGGTTCTTCCTGTTCCTGTGGCATGTACTTTGACCTGAGCTTGAGTGTGCCCTTTTGGTATTCTAATGGTGGTGGGTTAATCCTGTTGTGTCCTAAAGGTCATGTCCTGCTTTTCTGGGGCTGTGGCTGAAGGCATTTTGCTTATGAATAGGTGGCACCAAATCTGCATTTCTAAAAGCTGAATCCATTTGACTACTTAATTACAACATGAATGAGGCAAGAAAGAAAACCTTACAATGAGTTTCCGCCCTCCCCACCCTAGTCTTTCCAGTTGCCTGCTGAGGCTTCACATGGGGGCCAATGGCTCCAGGAGTCTTTCTTTTCTCTGCAGCTTTCACAGGCATCTGGGTGATGTAGGACCTGGGAAGATATTTTCCACTCTGCTTGTATGGGGACTTTCTAGTGGATGGCTGGATCCAAACCCAATTCCCTGGCTCAAATGAATGGAGGCAGCGTCTGTGTCAGTGTGCTCTGCTTCCAAAGGTTGTGGAGGTGTCTGTGCAGGGCTGAAAGACATGAGAACAGGGCCCCCTCCACCCTTTGTGGGTGACTTTCCCAGAAGAGGCATTGATGGTCTGACATGAGGAATGGAGAACAGAGGATAAGAAATGAAGAAGTGGAATGGGTGTGGGGTGGGGTGGATAGCTTGCAGGCAGGGTTTGAAAAGACATTAAGGTTGACTTTACAGATGTTAAATAGACAGATGAAACCTACTTAAACACATACAGTAAATGCAAGAATGAAACTTTGCCTGCAAATGAACTTAAAACATTCCCTCCTGATAACTTTGGGATGTTCTTAAAAGCACAGAGAGGGAAGGAAAAAAAGAAGGGAACACAGTTCTCTTCACCCTGTTTTGCTGGCCAGGCAAACTAGGGTGAAGGTATTTTCTTTTGGTTTGCTTATTTTAACATTATTTTCTAACAGAATTTAAAATCCTGGTATTTTTGGATTAGAGACATTTAACAGTTACATTTACCTAACACAAAAAAACTTTGACAAACAAACACACACAAAGACAAGGAAAAGAGGACAGAAAAGGGAACAGAATTCTTAGATCTTCATATCTTGGTCATTCCCACCATAAATCTCAGATTAAGGAAGGCAAAAATCTTAGCAAATGTATCATGTGGTTGCATAGAAGAGAGAGAGGAAGAAAAAAAGGTTCATATATATATATGAGAATTAATTATACTAAAAATCCGACTCTTGGGTGTAGTCATAATAAAAAGCAAATAAAAGCCGAGCACCAAGAGGAATAAAATTTTAAAATTTTTAAAAAGACTTAATGAGCCAAGCTTTCGTCAGAACCATCTGACATCATCAGGGCGTTAAAACAGCAGTCTGGAAGAAACCCTTATATAGCGTTGATCGCCTGCATCCGGCTTTTGCTACGTGTTAATGGACCCAGCTGTTCCTGCCGTGTTACGGGCAAGGTGCCTACTCCAATGTAAGAGGTCCCTTTAAGTGTTTTACGCCTTCTATCGCAGCTATTCTCTACCCCCGCCCTCCAGGTGGGGGGAACCCTTTCTATCCTCCCCGTCCGGAGCGCACAAGTTCCTTTCCTCTCCCTCCCCCCCCCGTGGGGGGGATAGAAACATTACATCTGAGCGGTGAGATAAGGGGGAGGGAGAGGAAAGGAACTTGTGCACTCCGGACGGGGAGGATAGAAAGGGTTCCCCCCACCTGGAGGGTGGGGGTAGAGAATAGCTGCGATAGAAGGCGTAAAACACTTAAAGGGACCTCTTACATTGGAGTCGGCACCTTGCCCGTAACACGGCAGGAACAGCTGGGTCCATTAACACGTAGCAGGAGCCGGATGCAGGCGATCAACGCTATATAAGGGTTTCTTCCAGACTGCTGTTTTAACGCCCTGATGATGTCAGACGTGATTACACAAAAAAGAAGGGGAGTAGAGGCTTTACCCGCGCTAAACCTCCAAGAAAGGATATCCCCTGCTATTACTTACACTGATACGGATCATGTGGGAAGGACAACTCCCAATAAGAACTCGGTGCCTGGAGTACATTCTAGTATAACCGGCCCAGTGACGAGATCGAAGAGTCGTGCACACGCCCTAATT
>NW_015396753.1:5726-7925 GCF_001527695.2 Protobothrops mucrosquamatus
TCAAGCCCTGATCGGTTCCTTCCTCCCCCCCTCCGATCACGGCGCTTCGTGCGTCCCTCACCCCCTCCCCTCGCAACCTGTTCCACACCCTCTCTCCAATCTTACGGTACATACCCACCCCACCCCCATTTGCACTCAAACCCCTTTCATCGGGCCGATCTTCCTGTTGTAATAATTCTTCACCTATCCCCCCATCAACTCTACATCCTCCCCCATAAACACTTCCGTGTTCCACCACTCCTTTTGCACGATCATTCGTGCCTCCATAAGATCTCTCGTCCGATCTACAGGGCCTGCAGGGAGTTTCCACTTTCCCACAACCAACTTCCTCATTGCGGGGGTGCTCAGTGAAGCTTCGGTCTGTTCCCCTCCGCCCCCTTCCACTCGCCGAAACCTGCGTATGGCTGATAGGACTGGCCAGCGAGTGGCTACACACCTCCAGGGTAAGGTGAATAGCTTACGTGGTTTGTGTGATAGTGGGTTTAGAAACAGACTGGTGCATAACTTGTCCTCCAAGAGTTTTACCAACTCTCAACTCGCTTTGCCGCAACGTGATGTGGGGCATAACCTCGCGGATGCCCACCTGCTGGATTTTATTGCAGCCTTAGAGCCGGCTATGCACCGGGCGGAGATGAGGGAGGACTCCAAGGATCTTATCAAACAACAGGTCACTGGGTTATTGCTATGGCATAGGGGCTACCGAGCACTATCCAGGGAAGAAGAAGAGGCCCTGGAGTATTTTAGGAAGGACCATACTATTACCGTACTCCCGGCTGACAAAGGCAGGGCGACTGTCATAATGGACAGGACATCATATGTGACCAAAGTACTGGAGTTATTGGGAGATAGAACAGCCTATAAGGTCATTAAAGGGGACCCCAGGGTGACAATGAATAATAGGATAAATAAAACCTTAGAACGTCTCAAGCGGACTAAGAAAATGGAGGAGAATACCGTTAGGAGGGTACGTCCCACCGATACGGCACTTCCCAGATTCTATGGACTCCCAAAAATCCATAAAGAGGGAGTCCCACTCCGCCCCATTGTCTCCTTTTGGGGTACCCCTATTTCAGGGCTAGCGAAATGGCTTAGCGGTCGTCTCTCCCATTTGGTGGAGGACAGTCCCACTACCATAAAGTCAGCAGGTGAGTTCCTGGAAAGAATAAGAACCTTGAGGGTGGAGGAGGATGAGGTGATGGTTTCCTTCGATGTTACCTCCCTCTTCACCTCCATCCCTCGAAATTTAGCCCTTAAACTGGTGGAGGAACAACTTAAGCAGCAAGAAGGGCACCACTCCCAGGACTCCCTGCATATTGAAGACTTGATCCAGCTGGTGGAATTCTGCCTTACTACGTATTTCACATTCCAGGGGACTGTCTATGAGCAGGTGAAAGGCACACCCATGGGCTCCCCCATCTCCAGTGTCATAGCAGAGGCGGTCCTCCAGCAGCTGGAACGTGAGGCTATGACCCGATACCGACCCAGGTTTTGGGTACGGTATGTTGACGACACTTTTGTTGTCGTCAAACGAGCGCATAGAGCTGACTTTATGGGAATATTAAATTCCATCTACCCAGACATTAAGTTTACTATGGAGGAGGAGACGCGAGGCTCGCTAGCCTTCTTGGATGTGATGGTCCAACGATTATCGGATGGCTCCGTCAGCACCAAGGTCTACCGTAAACCAACTCATACAGACCGTATCCTCCATTACAATAGTAATCATCCGGTTTCCCATAAGGCCAGCTGTATCAGGACGCTATTCCAACGTATACACACGCATTGCAGCACAGCGAGGGCTAAATTTGAAGAGAGGAGGTATTTGCACCGGGTCTGCCGCTTGAATGGCTACCCCCTAAAAATTTGTACGACGCCACAGCAGAGTACCGAGACCCCAGGACGACCATCGGAGGAGGGAACTTGACAGGCAAACCACGCGCATCACGTTGCCATATATTAACAATGTATCGGAGGCTACGGCCAGGATACTGGCCCCTTATAACGTGAAAGTGGCCCATAAGCCGGACCAAACATTACGGTCAAAAATTATGCGCCCGAAGGACCCCCTCCCCACGATGGAAAGATCGGCAGTGGTCTACAGAGTTAATTGCATGGACTGTAGGAGCCACTACGTGGGTGAGACTTCAAAAAGGCTTAAGACCCGTCTCCACGAACATAACTTGGCCATCAGAAGAGGTG
>NW_015396754.1:0-2759 GCF_001527695.2 Protobothrops mucrosquamatus
CATCACTGCTTCAGACAGGAAGGCGGTGCAGAGAGTGGTGAGAATGGCCGAAAAGATCATTGGCAGTTCCCTCCCTCCCATCCAGGACATAGCACAGAAGCGCTGCTTGAGCAGGGTCCGTAAGATTATCTGGGACACTACACATCCTCTTCACGACCTGTTTTCCTTGTTACCTTCTGGGAGGAGGCTTCGTGGTATCTGAAGCAGAACATCCAGATTCAGCCAGAGTTTCATTCCATACAGCATTAACCTTGCGAACTCTCAAGCTTCCTCCTTCCGTTATATATTCAAGATGGACAATATTTAATATTTATTTGCTACGTATATGTAGGGATGTGGGTCTATACATATGTTGTTCATAGTATATTTAGGTGTGTGTCATGTATGTGTTTCACTTTGTGAGTGGGCAACTAAATTTCATTTTTTATGTGTGCCATTGTGCCCACAGTATAAAAATGACAATAAAGGTTATCTTATCTTATCTTATCTTATCTTATCTACTCCTACCCATATTTTCTATTCATGTTTATTCAAATATAAGCCCCCTTAAATTTAATGTTCAGTCTCATGTGTGCATAGGATTGCTGCTTCTGTTCTATTGATTCTATCCACTTACTTTCATATTACTAGAAAAATCTTTACTTTACCTTTTTCTTTCTGGTAATACTTCAGTTAATTGATAATCTTAAAGCTGATCTTTTTTTTCTCAATTTCCTTACTGGAGGAATCTTTTCACTTTCTTTCTAAGCTATCCTAGTAATATTATATTACTATCAAATATTAATTTATTGTCATGTTTTAAAACTAGCTCATCAAACTCAACCAACCATTATAAGTTCTAGTGGTATTACAACATAAAATACACTTTATTTATGGTTACAGAAATGTGTAGGTAATATATGAGGATTGAATCTAAGAAAAATTCAGTATTCTGAATACAGATGTTTTCATAATATGCAGTAGAATCTGATCTTTCAATAGAAGAATAAAAATACTAAATTTCACTATTTAAAACAATGATTAATTAGCTAACTAGAAACAAAATTTTCAGATGAAACATTTTGAAAAAGAATTGGAAGTTTCTAAGAACACATTTTGAGTATGATCTTCCAGGATGAGGGCATAATTATTTGTAAAATATTACAACTTAAAGCATTACTTAAAGAGGATTTGTTCCTTTTACAAAGCAACATTTTACAAAGTGTATCATACAATATGATTTTGCATTTTGCCTTACAAAATGTATCATATCAAATGTGGCAGAGAGAAAATAAAACCCAGGGTAAATATTCATAAATAAAAATCACTAGTTAATACCACATTGAATAAGAATTTCAAAACAGTCAAAACAAAACAAGGTAGTATTGTTATTAAATCATATACGCTGACCCATTTTTCAGTTAAGTGCAGATGGTAAACCGATAAATTGTAAAAAAAAAAAAAAAGGCACAAGCATTCAACAGACATTCAGTAAAAGCACTTGACAAGAAGCATGAAGAAGGATTCTTCCCATATGCCATTGAAAACGGAACAAAAAAATTACCATCTGTAATACAGGAGAATGTGAAATAGCACTTTCTAAAATTAAACATTAAAGTACATAGACCCAGAAATGTACTGAAGAGCTCTATAAGAATGAAAAAGTATAATTAAAACTGCTA
Organism: Protobothrops mucrosquamatus; assembly: GCF_001527695.2. Lineage (NCBI taxonomy): Eukaryota > Metazoa > Chordata > Lepidosauria > Squamata > Viperidae > Protobothrops > Protobothrops mucrosquamatus. Next base: position 1,662 of record NW_015396754.1, read on the forward strand.
ACTTAATTTTCAAAATGTGAAGGGTTTTTTGGGACTTTAGGCATTATAAATGTCTCAATATGGTGCTTAGCAGCTTCAAATACTCTTACCAGCTAGAATTTATCTAGATACATATAGATTTAGGTGATACCCACTTACAAGATCAAACCTGTTATAAGACCAAATCACCCTTGGTTTGGTCAATCACTGATGGTTGATCTTTACAAAAAGGAGAGATTACAGCTTTTTTATTCTCTTTGATTCACTGGCAGCTTTTGATACTGTTGATCATAATATCCCTGTGAACTGAATCTGTATATTGGAAGTTAGAGATACTGTACTAACCCACTTGTATCAATGGGGCAATATTGAGGAATAAAACTGGATAATTCCAAGCCAGTTAAGCTGAAAGATTCCATAACAATATATTTTATCCCAAATGCTGGTTAACTTTTACATGTTTGTTGAAGGGGAGCATCACTAAAATGTTTTTAATCTGTTCTAAAAATGTTAGTGCTTTTTCCCAATTTGCTATCGAGCCAAATTCACAGTAGCCTTATATGATATTAGAACCTGAATACCTATAGGTGTGTGTGTCCTTATGTAATTGTCTGTCTAGACCAGGGGTGTCAAACTGCCAGCCCATGGTCTGGTTACATCATGCTGAGGCTGCGCCCATCCCAGCTCCGGCAATGCGAAAAAGTCACGATATGTTGCGACATGTCACATGATGCGGCGAGTTTGACACCCGAGGTCTAGACCTACTGGGAATGCAATTTGCTACTGTATATTGTGACTCCAGAAAGGGCATTCTTGATTCAAGTACTCTAGTAGTGGAATTCCCCCAGAAATGCCAGGCATTAGGGTCACAATGTTCACTTGAGTATAGCTTATCTTCATGCCTTCTGGTCTTATTCATAATTGTCATGTAGCTTGTTTTTAAGCTGGCTTTAAATATTTTATTTTTAGAAGTTTCAGTTGCTTAAAAGTCACTGTAAATTGATTTTAAATGTCCTCACTTTGGAATTTGTTATTTACCACTGAAAATGGGTTAAAATTTTATAAATCAAATAAATTCACAGCATAAAACCTGAATAGGTCATATTACACATGTAATCC
>NW_015396754.1:5969-7923 GCF_001527695.2 Protobothrops mucrosquamatus
TTTTTTTTTATATATTTCACCTACTTATGTAGAATAATATTTTGTGGAGTTAGGGATATTAATACTAGTTTACTTTTAGTTGAATAGTATCCTGGGATTAGGTTTGGGAAGTCCGGGGGTGGGGGGTGGGGGGTAGGGTTTTTAACACTGTGATGTATTTGTGATGTGCTTTTTCTTATGATAAAAATAATAAAAATTTATATTTGAAGAATAAATCCTGTATTATACCAATTCAACAGTGGTGCAAAAAAGAGGGAGGGGGAAATCTGCTTGGTGCAGTTTTCCAGATAACAGTTAACTACCAAGAATCACATTTCTCCTATTAATTTTCTTCTAGCTAGCAACACGCAGTTGCAATATGAGGTATAGATCCAAAAAACGGCTTTTATGCCTGATTTATGCTTTCACAAAGCCTTTGGAAAACTTGATTTATCATCTACCACTATGCCACAAAATGAAAAAAATATATATAATTTATCCTGCAAAAATAGGACAACTGCTCCAGGTACTATTAACCAAACCTAATTATACATTTCTTACATATTATCTCATTTAAGAAAATTAAACATGTTCTTGACATGGGTATTTTTTTTAAAAAGATGTTCTGGGATTGTGTAAACACAGCATGGATTCCTGGTAACAATATCTACTGAAAGACAACTAAAATGCATGGTTGGTAATAAACAGTAGCTGCATATTAACAGCTCATTTCTCAAAGAAAGCACAAACAAATTGGGGTTTTATTAGCTGTTTCATTAAGTTTTATTTTAGAGAAACACATACAAAAAGCATATGTGCAACAGCTGATTTAAAAGGATTCTATTCAAAACAAACCCCATTAATGCACCATTAAATTACTTGATAAGTCTGCAGATTTAACTATAAATTTAACTCTTTGGATAATATATCACTTCTGACAAGTGTTTATTTCATTTCCTGTGATTTTAAATCAACGTATGTCTCTTTTCAGCATATTAATTCTGTCCTCCAAGCTGCATTATATCTGTCTGTCTGTCTGTCTGTCTGCCTGCGTCCTGCCTGCCTGCCTGCCTGCCTGCCTGCCTGCCTACATCCATCCATCCATCCATCCATCCATCCATCCATCCATCCATCCATCCATCCATCTATCTATCTATCTATCTATCTATCTATCTATCTATCTATCTATCTATCTATCTATCTATCTATCTATCTATCTATCTATCCATCACAATGCCATAGGCTATTTTAGCATTTCTTTCATCAAGATTTCACCTAAAATAAATAAAATAAATATATGTACTTTTGTCAGTATACATTTGAACACAAAACCAATTTCTTTCAAGAAAATTACCTTATCCTTAGTTGCTTTTACTGGCATCTTATATTTATGTCCCCACTAAAACCTAATGAGCCAAATTCAGAATGTACCTTTGCTAGAACGAACTATGACTGTACATGCAATAAAGACTATAGTTGCAAACCAAATCTAAGCAGAACAAAAACATAGGATTATTGGGTAGGAAAAACAAACTTCATTTCAGTGATCTTGCTATAAAATCCCCTACTAAACATTGCATAAAATCTCACAAATTGGCAATTCTTGGTTTATATATTTAAAATTATAAGCAAAATCACATGAAATCACATGAAATCAATCTCATTTGAACTTTTGGGTAAGCATATATACATGTAAATTGATATTATTATACATTTGTGGCAGGATATGATGCCCTGATGGACATAGCAAAATATAAAATGATCGAGGTGTAAAGATTTTTTTTTGTCACTACCAACTCAACTGTTAGATAGACATCTAGCAGCTTCATGTCCAATTAAATTACCTGAGAGCAGGTCTATTGTATGTTTGGAAATATATATATATAACAGGCAGAAGTGTTAGGCAATAGTAGAATCCTCAATGTTGAGGATTGCTGGACACTTTCTGTACTGAATGTATGCTGGATGGACTTGA
>NW_015396755.1:0-2285 GCF_001527695.2 Protobothrops mucrosquamatus
TTGGATCTGAGGGTAGGCTCCCCCAAATTAAAATTAATTATTTCACCATAGGTCCACCAATTGGGCCTCATCACCATCTCTTTTCTAAAAAAGGTTTCTTGTGGGGAAACCCAAAATCGCACCTTTGTAGAAAACCTTGTTTTATATTTATTCCAGACTCTCAAAATGGCACATCTAACAAAATGATTGTTGAAATCAACACTTTAACTTTGTCATACCACAAGTAACCGTGCCAGCCATACCTTAATCCATGGTCTTCTAGGTCCAGTAACCTCTTATTCTGAAGGTTCACCCATTCTTTTAGCCAAACCAAACAACAAGCATCAAAGTACAATTTCAAGTAAACCCAAATCCTCTCTTTCCTCTGATTCTCGGGTTTTCCCCCTGCCATATAAATTTTGAAATATCCCTCTGCCATTGTTTAAACAGAATATCAGTTGCCAATATTGGAAATGTTTGAAACAGGAAAAACATCTTTGACAAAACATTCATCTTGATTACAGAAATTCCACCCAATAATGATAAAAGCAATTTATCCCATCTTAGTACATCTTTTCTAATACCATTCCAGAGAGGCACATAATTATTTTTGAACAATTTTGTGTTTGAGTTTGTTAACATAACCCCCAAATATTTCACCTTTTTCTCAACCCTAAAACCAAACTTTTTAGACAATATATCACCCTCCTGTGAGGTCATATCCTTAGTCATTATTGATGTTTTCTACTTGTTTATTTTAAAACCAGCCAATTACCCAAACTCATTTTGTTTCCTCATCAAATATTCTATATTATGTTTTGGGTCTTGCAGAAATATCACCAAATCATCAGCAAAAGCCCTCAGTTTATAAAATTCTTTCTTAACATTTATACCTTTTATTTTCCCATCTTGCCTAATATCTCTATTCAGAATTTCCAACAGCAGGATAAACAGCAGTGGAGACAATGGACATCCGTTTCTTGTACCCTTACGAATTTCACATGAATTAGTTAGATCATCATTAATAACAACTTTTGCTTGTTGTGATGTGTAAACAGCTTTGACTCCTTGAATAAAATTCCCAGTAAAATCCATTTCTTGCAGGACTTTAAACATAAAGACCCAATTTTAGTTGTCAAAGGCCTTCTCAGCATCTAAGAATATTAAAACTGCCTGTTGTTCATTATGATATTGTAAATATTCAATAATATTCAAAACCATACTCACATTATTCCTTAACTGTTTTTGGCAGAAAGCCAGCTTGATTGTCATGAATATACCTGTAAAAAAATATTTTAGTCTTTCTGCCAAAATCTCAGTGAATAGTTTATAATCCTCATTTATTAATGAGATTGGTCTGTAGTTCTTTATCAACATAGCATCCTGACCCTCCTTCGGAAGTAACACAATATTAGCTTCTGTCCAAGTTGGGGGTATCTTTCCCCCTAGTACTATAACATTCATTACATTCTTTAATGGCTGCAGAAGTTCACCTTCAAAACATTTATAATATTGATGTGTACGTCCATCTGGGCAAGGGGCTTTGCCTAATTTTATTTTTCTTAGGTGTCCACAGGTGACTTTTGCAATTCAATTTCTTTCTTTCTGATTGGATCCAATATCTTTTGGGTCTTTTCCAGAGATTTTTTTATTCTCTAACTGATTATATTGTATAAAATAACTTCCTTACTACACTTTCAGACAGGTCTGTCCCTTTGCCTAGATTATTATGAAAATATTCGTTTAATTTCTTGTTACAGTCCTTTACAATTGCCTCCATGAGTCTACTAGCATTAAATTGTCCATCATTTCAAAGAATGTTTTTGGTAATTTACCCTGGGAGGGTTTGATTCCATTAATATATTTTCTATCCCAAAGTGGCAAAGTCACACCATTCCAATCCCCCAACATAAGCCAATTTTCATATGAAAAAGGCGAGAGTTGGTCCATAAAGTACTCAAAGAAATTGCTTTTTTTCATAATTTGGCATATAAAGACCAATCACTATTGATTTTGTTGCATTAAATACAATTTCCACTGTTACAAATCTACCATATTCATCTGATCAAAGTAGCCTAGGTTTAAATTGGGGGTTTATATATAAAACCACTCCATTAATCTTTTTTAGCCCAGCAGATATAAATTCCTCCCCATGTCTTTTATTTGTTAAGTTTTTCTGGTCTTGTTTTTAATATGTGTTTCTTGAAGACAGATTATACAGTATGAGCATTAAGTTTTCTCAACTACTGAAATACTTTTTTACACTTTAGATGGGGTTTTCGAGAAGGGATTGGACAGCCATTTGT
>NW_015396755.1:5862-7922 GCF_001527695.2 Protobothrops mucrosquamatus
TGAATTTTAAATAGGGAATAATTTTTAAAAATTTTCAAAGATTTTAAATATGACACAGCTATTAATATATTTGCTTTTTAATTGGTTTTATAGGGGAAATGTTTTTTGTTTTGTTTTTTAACATGCTGTGAGCCGCCCTGAGTCCCTCTGGGGAGAAGGGCGGCATAGAAGTTTATGAAAATAAATAAATAAATAAATATAATCAGATTGATCTAATAATAACAACATCTTGAAATAAACCAAATCAGAATGACCAGATTATTTAGTAAATAATAGAGAAAATTCTTGGCAAGCACCTGCATAGAGAGGACATTAGAGAATAACATGTTCCATCAATTTAATAATTCCTCTACCACATGGACAGAAGGGGATTTTTTTTGGTATCCTCCTTCAGGAATTGCTTTTGGGAGGGCATTGAATTGCGCTAGGGATAAGGTCCTTCTGAATTTTGGGATACTTGTGTGACTGAAATATCTGACTGGTTGGAGAAGATGTGCAGAGTAGCTCAAGAAGGGATTTCTGAGAATTTATTTACTTGTTTATTTAGAAAATGTATATGGGTGCCCACTCATTCTCCACGAGTAGAGCTGGAGACTCTGCTTACAGCTCTCAATCAATGGGCAACTGTTTGAGATAAGCTGCCAGTGCATGTTCATGGCCCATCATTGTGATGGCTGCCCCAAAAATACATTTTTGATAACTTATCTGGTGTTAAATACCAACTTACATCATAAAAGTTATCTTTTAAATTATAGTTTAATGTAAATTTCAATCTTTTATTCCACATATTCTCCCATTGTTCAAGCATTACATTGTACCCAAAATTCCTTGCCCACTGAATCATACAATGTTTACTTGTTCATTTTCCAAATTTAAATTCAATAACATCTTATAAACTTTAGCAATAATATGTTCATCACGACCACACAGTAGGATTTCCAATTCATTTTTAACAAAACTAAACCCATGATTCTTTTTGCCGAGATTAAGCCTGTCTTTCAATTGCATAAGTGTGAACCAATGGCAGACATGACCTTGTGATTCTAGCTTCTCCTTGGATCTGAGGGTAGGCTCCCCCAAATTAAAATTAATTATTTTACCATAGGTCCACCAATTCAGCCTCATCACCATCTCTTTTCTAAAAAAAGTTTTCTTGTGGGGAAACCCAAAGTGGCACCTTCATAGAAAACCTTGTTATATTCCAAACTCCAAAATGGCACATCTAACAAAATGATTGTTGAAATCAACACTTTAACTTTGTCATACGACAAGTAACCGTGCCAGCCATACCTTAATTCATGGCCTTCCAGTAACCTCTTATTCTGAAGGTTCACCCATTCTTTTAGCCAAACCAAACAACAAGCGTCAAAGTACAATTTCACGTAAACCCAAGCCCCCTATTTCTTTGCAATAATTCACATCTGATTCTCGGGTTTCCCCCCTGCCATATAAATTTTGAAATATCCCTCTGCCATTGTTTCAACAGAATATCAGTTGCCAGTATTGGTAATGATTGAAAGAGGAAAAGCATCTTTGACAAAACATTCATCTTGATTACAGAAATTCCACCCAATAATGATAAAAGCAATTTATCCCATCTTAGTACATCTTTTCTAATACCGTTCCAGAGAGGCACATAATTATTTTTGAACAATTTTGTGTTTGAGTTTGTTAACATAACCCCCAAATATTTCACCTTTTTCTCAATCCTAAAACCAAACTTTTTACTCAGTATATCACCATCCTGTGAGGTCATATTCTTAATCAACATTTAAGTTTTCTGCTTCTTTATTTTAAAATGAGCCAAGTACCCAAACTCATTTCATTTCCTCATCAAATATTCTATATTATGTTTTGGGTCTTGCAGAAATATAACCAAATCATCAGCAAGGGCCCTCAGTTTATAAAATTCTTTCTTAACATTTATACCTTTTATTTTCCCATCTTGCACAATATCTCTATTCAGAACTTCCAACAGCAGGATAAACAGCAGTGGAGACAACGGACATCTGTTTCTTGTACCCTTACGAATTTCACATGAATTAGTTAGATCGTCATTA
>NW_015396755.1:16593-18065 GCF_001527695.2 Protobothrops mucrosquamatus
TTGCCTCCCCTTACCTTGTCTTTGATGCGTAGTGTGATATGATTGCAGGCAAGGTCTAATTGGTTCCATAGCATGACCACATCACCGTGTTTCTCATGTGATTGGTTGGGATCCTTTGTTTGAGAAAGGGAAGGAAAGGTGAGAAAGTCATTGGAGCATCATTTAGACAGGCTGAAAAACAGGTCAAAGAGAGCAATTTTCTCATGTGCCAGTTCTTATTCCTATTAAATTCGGTTCAGAATTAGGTATTCATATATACCTTTATCTTTAAATGTAGGCATCATAAATTCCAAAAACAGATTAACTGGAAACAAGTGCCACACCTTATTAATACAAAGAAAGTGATTTTTATTAAAGGAGACCACTTTTGTTTGTGCTTGACAATCCATTACATAATGTACTTTTTCCTCAAAACTTTGTCAGCACTTTCTCTAAGTCAGAGTTCCCCAACCTTTCAAGTTCTGCAGACAGGTGAGCAGCGAGGTCATGAGTGCACCCAGCTCTATTTGTGCGAGCAGTGGGCACATGCACCCACTCATGCAAATGGGGCACACCCACCTATGGTTGTTCACTGATCATGCAAGTGGAGATGCAGGCGCTCACTTGCCACTTCCATGGCCCAGTTCCGAAGGGTTCAAGGCCCAGGGCTAAAATTTAACAAGCTGTCTCCCTATAAATGTCTTCTTGAGAGAACCAATATTTCTGAAAGTTCAAGTATTTTGACCAGAGAGTAAAACAAGCACTTTTCTGATTATCTGAGATTGACCAACATTCCTGTTGGCTGCTGGGAGCAACATGTCTAAACAGCCTTTTGTTTATTGTTCTGTTTAGCAACAAAGATTCCCCCGAAGATACATTAAGCTTGCAATAGTTGCGGATCACGGAATAGTAAGTATCCTGGATATCTCTCCATTTTCTTTCTGCATTGAGCACAGCATTTTATTTCTGCCTTTTTTTAATGTGGGCATTTTTGAAGAGATTAACAAACATCCTAACTGGCTTTCTCTTAAAATGTACTTTATCATAAACTTTGATATTTTTTCTTATTGAACCCAAGCAATATTTATAAAGTTAAGAGTCATTTGTAAATATACTCTAATTTGCACATTTGTTCTTCCTGGATACCATCTAAATTTATTTTTATCCCTCACTGGTTAAACAGTTCTGTAGCTTTCTTTGAGACATTCCTGCACTCTTTGTTTGTCCAAATTGTACAACACATGAAGAAAAAGATGTATAGTGAAGAATGTTTATCTCACACATCTCTGAACATGGAAATATAGCATCCAATTTAGGAAAGCATTTCAGTAGGCTGACTAAAATTTTCTCCAACCAGGAAAAAAGCCCATGTATGCTGCTGAAAAGTTAAAAACATTAATATAGTAATCTGTTCTTTCTCTCCCTCCTTTTTTCCCTTCTTCCTATAATTATGATCTCATCTTAACATTTTTATCTTTTATGTAGGTCACGAA
>NW_015396756.1:0-3503 GCF_001527695.2 Protobothrops mucrosquamatus
TGGCAACTGACTCATATTTATGATGGTTGGAGTGTCCCGGGGTCATGTGATCATTCTTCATGATCTTCTGACAAATAAGGTTAATGGATAAGCCAGATTCACTTAACAAGTTATTAACTTAACAACTGCAATGATTCACTTAACAACTGTGGCAAGAAAGGTTGTAAAATGGGGCAAAACTCACTTAACAAATGTTTCATTTAGCAACATAAATGTTAGGCTCAATTGTGATCGTAAGTTGAGGACTACCTGAATTCACTTGTTGGAGGTGAGGTCTGGCCCCATACTCTTGGCCTTCTGGAATGGCCTAAACCTTGGTATTACCTCTTGGCCTGGGGCCCTGACAGGGGCCTGTTACATTTGGGGTGGCTAACCGGGTAGAGAAGGCCCCACCCCTAGGCTGCCCATCATCTTGGTTTTTAGCTTTCCTATTCATTTTTTTCCCTAATTTTAATTGTTTTCTAGTACTTTTTATTTTTATTTTTTATTATATTGTAAGCCGCTCAGAGTCATTGAATCAGTGAGATGGGCAGTGTAGAAATTTAATGCATAAATAAATAGACAGAATAACAGAATAACAGATTTGGAAGGGACCTTGGAGGTCTTCTAGACAGATAAATAAATTTGCTGTTGGTCATCCTCTTCATTTTTTCCTTCCATTTTTCCAAGCATTCGGATCTTCTCCAGAGATAACAGGTCTTTGCGTAATGCACCTGAAATTTGATGATTTGAGCCTAGTAATTTGTGCCTTGTATTTTGCTTGTTTGTTTGTTTAACTTGCATGCTGCCCATCTCGCCAGTGGTGACTCTTGAGTGAGTCTGTGTTGATTTATATTGATGAAGGTTTTCATGACCAGCATTAATCTGATGGCGATGAACTTATGGGTTAATAGGCCAATGTTCTAATTGGCATCCTAACATTTTGACAGCAACTGTGCCTGACATCTTCAGAGGTAGAAATGATTGCTCTGTAATGTACTTCTTGGCAACTCCCAGGCAACTGAGTAGAAACTGACTGAGCTCTTGTGTGTTTCAACTCAGCAGTGATCACATGATTAGAATCCTAGAAAGTCAGGTTGTGGATAATTTGTTGGACCCATTTGTTTCCCATGGTATTTTCAGGAATCTTTTCCAACTCCAAAGTTCAAAAACCTCAGTGCTCTTTCTATCCTGCTCTACAAAGTGGAGCTTTTGTCTCCATAGACTGTAACAGGGAATACCATTATGGCATAGCTCTGATCTTGGTAGATGCAGGTGATCCTCAACTTACAACAGTTCATTTAGTGACTGTTTGAAGTTACAATGGCACTGAAAAAAGTGACCGTTTTTCACACTTACAACCGTTGCAGCATCCCCATGGTCACGGGATCAAAATTCGGACGCTTGTCAACTGGCATGTAATTAGGACGGGTGCAGTGCCCCAGGGTTGTGTGATCACTTTTTGTGACCTGACAAGTAAAGGTAAAGGGTAAGCCAGATTCACTTAACACTCGTGTTACTAACTTAACGTCTGCAATATTCACTTAACAACTATGGCAAGAAAGGTTGTAAAATGGGGCAAAACTCACTTAACAAATATTTCACTTAGCAGCATACATTTTGAGCTCAATTGTGGTCATAAATTGAGGACTACCTATATAGATGCATCAGAACATCTGACTAGCTTTTCCAAGGCTTTCCTTGTGGCTGTATCAAGTGCTAATTGCATTTCTTGACTGCTTGCTTCTTTATTGCTGAAAAGGTAAAAGCTAGATGCCACTTTGATTTCTTCATCGTCAGTTCTAAGGCTGGTTGTTGTGCCTGTTGTCATTAGTTTGGTCTTTATGTTTAATTTTAGTCCTATTTTTTTCACTATGTTCCTTGACTTTTGCTAGATCTTTTAAATTGTTGGCTACCAGGGTTGTGTCATCAGCATAGTGAAAGTGTTCTTGCTCTGATTTTAAAACCACTTTTATATTCTTCCAAATGCAGCTTCCTATAATGTATGTAGAGTTTATACAGCCTTGTCTGAATTCTTTGCCAGCCTGGAGCCAGCCTATTTCACCATATTTTGCTTGTCCTATGGCTTTTTGATCTGTCCATGAGGACAATGAAATGTTTTGGAATTTTCATTTTTCTAAGCACATTCCACAGCTGCTCATGATTGACACAATCTAAGACCAGGTGAAACACATACTGGCTTCTTTTTGGTATTTGTCAGCTTTCCAACATGCATTAGCAATAATGTCTTGTGTTCTTTAGCTTTTTCTAAGGGTAGCTTGAACATCTGGTATCTTTGCCACGTACAGCTGTAATCTGCACTGGATGATCCTAAGCATTAGTTTGCTACCATATGAAATTAAGGATGCTGTACAATAACTTTTACACACTGTTTCCTTTTTTGGTATTGGAATATAGATTGACCTCTTTCCAGTTGCCAGATCCTGTGGCATCTCACATTTGACAAGCATTTCTTCTACTTTCTATCCAACTCATTAATAAAAACATTAAAGTGTAGAGAATCCAGGACTGATGTGATTCATGTCTTCAGTTTCATGATGCATATTCTTTGAGTGCATTTTTTGGGCTAGCTATATATCCTCATGTCCCCATTTAATCAGCTTGCTAATTAATTTAATTAGCTTTTCAAGAGATGTCCAGTGGTTTAGTAACGTTAACTTATAATATGTGTACAGCAATCTCATAATGTATTAGGAAAGTTATTAAATCAAAAACGTTTCTTGATAAATCCATGTTGACTTGTGGGTTGTTGTTTTTTGAAGATGCTGATTGCTTGCTTTTTTATGATTCTATGTAGAATCTTTTCAGGTCAGTCTGACCGGTTTATAAATTTTTGGATATTTCTCCCTTTGCATTTTTTTTTAAAGAAAGGTATCTTTTTGAAGGACCTTTCACCACTCATATGATCCTTCACCAGTTTTCTGGATATCTTAAAGCTATTATGGAGATGTTCAACCAGACTATCAGCTTGTTCCTTCAATATTCTAAAATGCAATTCATTTATATGAATTGATTCATGTGCATTTCTTGATTATATTATTGTTAAGCCACAATCTTGACCTGTTCTTCAGAGTTGTCTGGTAGAGCATATATTCTACATACAGTATATCCTGGTCAAATATATGGTCTCTTCTTAGAGAACAAAATCAAAACTCAAAATTCAAATTCACCTTTTCTTTAGCCATGTATTAGTATTTTGTCACCTTCGCTGAGCAGATGATGTACTGAATTTGTTCCCTTTTGATTTTAACATATCTAAAAATATTGTATTGCTCAGCAAATTCAACTTATGTGAGCTTTAAACTTTATAATAATAATAATAATAATAATAATAATAATAATAATAATAATAGTAAAGTTGGAAGGGACCTTGAAGGTCATCTAGTCCAACCCCCTGCTCAGGCAGGAAACCCTATACCATTTCGGACAAATGGCTGTCCAGTCTCTTCTTAAAAACTTCCAGTGTTGGAGCATTCACCGCTTCTGGAGGCAGGTTGTTCCAC
>NW_015396756.1:5492-7921 GCF_001527695.2 Protobothrops mucrosquamatus
AGAGAGTTCTTTATGCAGCCATGCTGGTTTCTTTTGAGAGCTGTTATTTTTCCTCTTTGTTGGTATTGTGCTAGACTGGGCTTTTATTATCTCACTTTTCAAAATTTCCCAAGCTTCCTGAGTTGTTTTCCCCTTGAGGATTCTCATCCATGGAATCCTTCCCAAGCCCTCTCTAAGTTTATTGAAATTAGCTCTCTTAAAGTCCAAGACTCTAGTTTGACTGTGTTCTATTGCTTGTGCTTTCTGTCATAATTTCTTTGTTAGCTTTTCAAGTTAGACCAGACAAGGAAACAATGTCATGTATGTTAATATTACTTTTAACTGTAAGATTATAATGACAAAATCTTGCAAGACTGAATGCACTTCCCCTTTCTTCCTTTTATTTTTGTAGAAACTAGGAACGGACGTGTCTGAGGCACTTATTCACAGTACTGTTCTGGTTCAGACTCAGTTTTCTTTTATCTGACCATTACTGTGGCTCTTCCACTGGTTTCTCAAGGTTATTTCTTCTGCCCATTACACTGTTCCATTATGGCCCCGTTAATGAGAAAATACAATTCATCCCTCTTTGAGTTGGCAAAAATTAAAGACCGCATGAAATCTGCTGTCCTCGTTGCCAATCATTATTATGTCTTTATTGGATTTGATTGGAGTAACTGCTGAAGGATGCCATTCCAATTCTCCTATGGAGCTGTTGCCCTCCCTTATGGGCCTTTGAGTAGGCAGTTCAGGAAATAGACACCCTAACAAATGCTAGACCTCTATTTTATTTATGTAACAATAGACATTTGAAATCCTGACACCGTTTCCCCTTCCCTCACTTTTCTGTCAATGGAAGTCCCCGTGGAACAGTCTTGAGTTTCCTTTTCACGACTTCTTATTTTCAGGAGTTAAGCCCTATTTCTTAAAGTCCAGAACTCATACTAAGAGCCTTTCCTCACATACATCTAAACACACTTCAGGAACCTCTCTTTTCTGCTCTCTTCTCAACTGATCCCTATTCAATAGTCCTAACTGTCATCTGTTGGGTTACTGTTGTAATTTTAGCAAAATGTTCTAAACCCATATACAAAAGAATCGGAATACTTTCAGATTAAAGTTAAACTAATGTTTAACTATAACCTGAAAAATAGTCGATATACCTTGGAATTCAGTATGAATAGTGAAGTGGATTGTTTTCCATTTTCCATGTGGCTCTAACAGCTGATTTCTGGCTTCACCAAGGTACTGGGTGGTGTGTAATGGTACCCAGAAAGTGTAGGCAAGTGAAGTGGAGAAAGCTGGCACTTTGCATGCCAGGTGTTCAATTCCATGGAAAAAGAGAAAGAGATAAAAAGTCAGCTCCTAGTTCTGACAGATCTGGCAACTACCCACCCTGTAGAAGTGGCAGATGCCAATCATGGAATTGGAGACCTTGTAGGTAAAATGTTCAGTCCCCTTTCTCCTCTGACCTCTCCTATCAGCTGCCAGAAGCTTATGCAAAATCTAGAGCAACTTTGGACAGATGGATAAACCTATCTGTCAAAACTTACTTGCTCCCCATCCCAATCCCAGTTAAGGAGAGAGTTTGGTGGAAGTTTTCATACCAGCTGGTGATATTTTTGTGAGAGAAGGAAATAAAGTTGAGGAATACATTGATTCCTTTTCTTAATTTTCCCTGCACACACAAAATTTATTTATTTATTGAATTTATTTGACTCTGGATGGTTTTGTAGCATTAAAATATGGGCATCACCATTTGACGGCCTCTCTCTTGGGGCAGGATAGGGACTGGCAACAGGGTAAGCAAATTTTGTGGCAATATATAGTGTTTTGCCAGCTTAAAGACTGATGCACAGCACTAATATTGGACAGTGGGGAAAGGTCCAGCATGTAGTTTGATCCTTAGATCAAAACTAAGCATGTATCATTTAGCGTCGGTTCCCTTAGTGCCAACTATTTTAGGGTAATACATTCTGTAATATTTTTTACTACTTCCACTTCATTGACTTCTTGGCTAGTATTAAGTGAAAGATAATTGGTCATTATGGTGGAAATGTTCTGGTGCCCAAAGCAAAAGCAAGCAAACAAACAAAAAATCAGGGCTGGGCTGGACATATTATCAGGGCATCCTGAACACGACTGCCTTCCAGTGGCAGAAGTATACAATGTGATGTCAGTTCAACAGTTATTTTGAGAAGCAGGCCCTGGTGACTCATTCTTCTGCATCCTTGTTTTGTGCCCTCAACCAGGAACTCACTTTGGCCTCCTTGTTGAGGAGGAAGATGAAAGCAACAGTGGATGAGAGCCAGGGCTCTGCCACTGCCACTCTAGAAAGATTTCAGAACAATATACCTGTTTATTCTTTGACATTATAGTTATTCCAGACTCCGGTTGGGATAACATTTTCTGTGTTGTTTAGTCTCAGGACTTTTTGTGCTGCAGCCTTA
>NW_015396756.1:11784-13715 GCF_001527695.2 Protobothrops mucrosquamatus
ACAACCGTCTCAAGACCTGCTCCCGTCTCCTCCCCCTGGGCCAACCAGTCGGAGTCCAAGCCTTCCCGAATCCGAGCGACTTTGTCATACAGATACTGCGCAAAATCCTCTGCCCTCCCCTCCAGGGGGTCCCCCCCCTCCAATTGGAGGAGAGAGCGGGTTACCCTGAAGAGGGCGGCCGGGCGATTATCTGATGATGATACTTGAAACTGTTCCTTCTTCACAATACTGAAAAAATAATTCTGATTGAATTTGAATTGTAATTTATCTGCTCCTTTTCTCAGCTGGTCAGTTGTTAGCAAGTTAAAAACAAAAACAGGCCTTATTTCCTCTGATGCTCTTATACCCCAAATCTTACACACAGTTCATAAGGAATAGACTTTATTTCTCTCTCCAAGCCATTGTCAAGTGCGTGGTAAAAACTGTATGATACAATTTTCAATACACAGAGAACATATAGAGAAAGGTGCACCATTTTGTAGACATTAGAAACACTGATCTAAAGGATCATATGGATTGTTGAGAAAGCAGTATAATCAAATATAAACACCCACTACTCACATGGTGGAAATAGTTGATCAATAGATTCTGCTATGGAATCTTCTGGTAAACTCTTCAGGACCTGTCTACTTCTAGATCTACATACAACTTACATTGACTTACAATGATTTGTTTATCAACTGTTCAAGGTTACAACAGGACTGAAAAACGTTGCTTATAACTGATCCTCACATTTACAACCGTTTGGAGCATTTCCGAAGGTCACGTGATCAAAATTCAGGCATTTGGCAACTGGCATATATTTACAATGGTTGCAGCTTCCCGGGGTTGTGTGATTACCAGTTGTAATCTTCCCAGCCAGCTTCTGACAAGTAAACTCAATGAGGAAAGCCAGATTCATCTAATAACTGCATGATTCGCTTAACAATTGCAGTGATTTGCTTAACAATCACAGCAAACAGGTCGTAAACGTATCTCACTTAACAACCACCTTGCTTAACAATGGAAACTGTGGTCATGAGTTGAGGACCACCGGTACAAGTTCCATCCAGGTGCCAGATTTTTCTTTTTTTTAAAAAAATGACAACTTTATCTTACCAACAGATTTTATATAGCTTTGGGTGATTTCAATTCTTTATTCATCTTGATTGACTGATTTTCCACCCAGCTTTTTTTTGTTTGTTTGTTTCTCTTGCCACTTTAGGATAAAAATCCCAAAGTTTCTTGAAGGAGATTGGTTTCATTTATATTTCTTCTGTAAGGACTATATGAATGTTGTGTACTGAAGAACACGGAAGAATGTGAATCGGGATGGGAGGCACAAACCAGGCAACCGGCTGTAGGGCTGTTTAGTAGCAGTGCAAAAACTACAGCTTAAAATAGATCTGATCTTAAATATCAGGGTTACCATTTAATGGCATTTCGTCAAAGTGCTTCTTTAAAAAATGGCCTTGCCCCATCTCAGAGTGGTGATCTCATTTCTCTCTAATCCTCTGTAGCCCCTTAGTCTAGAGTCTGTGGCTCTACTTCTGGCTTACCCATTTGTCAGGCGGCACATTTGCACATACCGCCCAGCCTTCCCTTGCATTGGGTCTTTATGCTTTAAGCCGAAGCAGTTCGAAATGCTGGCTACTAAAATGCTGCACTAAAATTGCATCTGTGAGATTTCAGCAAATTAATTCATTCAATGTGATTTTAAGAAAATGCTGTTGCTAGCATGTGGCATTCACTAGTTGTTTTCTCCCTTATTTCTAGTGTTTTCACACTGTGCAGGGTCTTTTTTTTTTGGTTCAATTAAGTGTTGATCCATTGGTTGCAATAGGAATTGACCAACCAGCTTGTCACATAGATCTCATGTTGTGGGCTGAGAGAGGATGATTGGCCCAAATTCACCCACGCTAAGGTGGGACTAGAACTCACAGTCTCCTGGC
>NW_015396757.1:0-7919 GCF_001527695.2 Protobothrops mucrosquamatus
ATTTTAATAGATATTCGCTTAATTCACACTCTGGTGCTGTGTGTAATTTTTTTATGAGTATCTCAGCCAAATGATGGAATCTGGAAGTGATGTCATGATCTCAGGTTTTTTGGGGAGCAGTCGCTTGGACATATGGTTCCTTTTCCAAAGAGGTTTGTATGACAGTCATTTAAAGTAATGCGGAAAACTGTCATATGGTATTGGGTCTGCTGTTTGGGTGTTTGCCGTGAAGCTTCAGGAAAACAAGAACAAACCAATGCAATAATTTGATGCTTTGTTTCTGCTATCCACTGAACCCACCCACCCCCACCCCGCCCCCGCTGCCAATCTTTTGGTTCCAGCATCCCAGTGTCCCATCTGTCATGCATTGCTCAGTGCTTTGTTCTAGGATTAATGGCCTTTACAAAACTGTCTCTGGCTAAATTGGTTGGTTTCCCAATACTTAGTGAAGAAACTTGGTTCCATGACAGGTCTGATCACAGCCAAGAAGATTCCATGCTTAAATGTTTTCAGCTGGTGGGAGAATTCGGCCCTGTATCTTTAGGCTCCGCAGATAGCAAAGGAAGATAATGATCATTTTGGCTTCCTTTATGAATGAGGCAATGGTGGGAGAATACACACACACACACACAAACACACACGGCGGGGGGGGGGGGGAGACCACACATACTTCTCTAACCCACATGAAACATTGAATGTGACTCTAGCATTTCTTCATTTAGGAATGTATCCAGTTGGGCTTCTTTTTTTAATGTTCATGTTTTGTTTTTTGTTTTTTTAAAAAGCACAATTAGAGCAAATCTCTGAGGAAATTCATGAAATTCTCTGATGAGGAGACATTGCTATACAGCATTCTTTCTATAACTTTGGTGGGAACAGAGTGAAGACCCCAGAGATCTATTGCTAGAGGAAGTTTGAGGACCTCCAGCCTGTAAACGATAGATTCATCTGGTGCTTCAGCTACGTGTGCATTTTCTGTGCCAGACTTATTATTTTTCATCTAGGTTAATCTCCATACAACTGATCGCCAAGAGACTCGTTGAAACAGATGTCTGATAAAATAGCTGTATCGTACAGAAATCGTCATCAAGTTATTGTGAGGGATTGCACGAAATGTCTACTTATCTATTTGTATTTATAAGTGCTAGACAAAAACAAAGCAAATACCCTGTTGACTGTGGTCGATATGGGGAGGTCCAAAACTATCTCAAATGATAATTTGAGCAAAGGTCACCTTCAGACATAGTGCTTAATGAAAACGGCACTCTATAATCCCAGTTAGGTTTGAACCATAGTCATAATTTAGAAACCAAGCATTAACTTCTGTCAAGTTAGAAAAGGGAAAAAAAATCAGGGATCTTGGTTAAACATTGGTTTGTTTAGCAGCTCTTTCTGGAAGGACAAATCAAATTGGAAAGATGGAACATCATGGACAAGTATTCTTCCTTTTTCCCAAAAGTATTATGACTAAAAAGGGAGGAGGTTAATGATAGACAGGAAGATGGTAGTGGCAACTTTGCCTTTCGTGATCCATACGGTTTAGTTTGAATGACAGGAACTTTCAACAAACATAGGCACAGGTTTAGAAAATATTTGCAAAAATATTTTACAAGGATTAAGGAAATTAATAGTGCCTACTTAAAAGTATATAGAAATGAATTTTTTTTTCTTGTAAGAACTACTGTTGACAATGATTTGATGCTTTTTAAAACTCTAGTTCAGTACTTATTTTGAAAATACAGAAATTTAAAAAGGAAAATTAACCAATGACCAAAGCAATTAAAAATAAAAAAGGAAATAAAACTTGTATATGTGGGTGTATAAGTACATAAATATTCTGTTTCTTTCATATATACACATGATTTTAAGGAGCAATAAAACACTTTAAACTATTTAAACAACACTCTTTTTGCCTACAGGATTTGATTCAGATATGTGTTTGATTTTCTTTGTTAATAGAGTTGGTTGTGAATTGCCGCAGCCTAGTGACTGATTATTGTTGTGTGTAAAGGTAGCAAGTCTGTGTATCGAAAGTATTTTTTCCCCCTTTACTGTGGCTTTTTTTGTGAAGGCAGTCAGCTCATTTCTCATTCTTATCCTGCGTGACAGAAGGTTATTGGATAATTGAGTCTGTCCTTGAAGAGATATGACAGCTTTTGCTAGAAACTTGACAGTTGACTGTCTTTCAACACAGTTGTCTTGCTGGGTGACTTAAGGAGAGACTAGTTTGACTGTTCTTCCTTTTTCCTATTAAGGATCTTGAGAATCTGTCACTTGATGAACTTCAACAATTATAGCCAGGAAAAGATATCATGTACCTGAATTTGCACCACTTGGACATTTTCATTAAATTGAATGATTGATTATGTGCTATCAAGTCATTTTTAGCTCCTAGCAACCATAAAAATTTCTCCATGATGATCTGTCCATAACTAGTCCTTCAAGTTCCCCAACTGTGCACTCATCAGCACTTGTAATTCAGTCCATCTTGCTGCTGTTTGTCACCTTCTTTCTTTCCTTCCACTTTTCCCAGCTGTCTCCAGAAAGCCTATTCTGGAGAGCTAGGTCAATAATAGAGAATACAGTAGTCCTTGATTAAGGGCTTCCTTGTTTAGTGACAGATGAAAGTTATGATGGTGCTGAAAAAGTAATTTTATGATTGGTCCTTGCACTGTTGTAGCATCCCCACAGCAACATGATTGCCATTTGTGTACTTCATAGCTGGTTTCTGACAAACAGAGTTAATGAAAGTCAGCAGTAAAAATGCAAGTTATGATCATGTGTCTATGGAGATTTTCAGTCATTCAGGTCATGGTGGTCCCAATGGTACCTTTTTTCACGAGGCTACTGAATTTTCCTGTTTTTCTTTGAAGACATTTTGCTTCTCATCCAAGAAGCTTCTTCAGCTCTGACTGGATGATGGGGAATGGAAAGATTTATACTCCTTGCAGACAGCTGTTCATTTGCATTCTTTTAGTTTATGTTTATGTTTATTTAAATTTATATATCGCCCTATCTCCCTTGCGGGACTCAGGGCGGTGAACAGGCAATAATAAAAATCACAATAAATATCTATTCTAAAATCAGATTAAATAAATAAAGGCCTGCTCTAAAATACCCCATATAAAACCTGTATTAAAACATAATTAAGACTACGCCAGGCCGGCCGCACGGAATAGATGGGTTTTCAGGGCTCGGCGAAAAAGGTATTTGGTAGGAGGCGGTCTTGCAAATACCTAGGTCCATTGCCATGGAGCGCTTAGTGAGTCGTTAAAGCTACCTGGAGGCTTATCTTTGTCTTCAGGGTCACCTGAGTAGTGCAAATGGGTGTGGAGCCTTCTTGGAACTGTTGAAAGGACTGTGTTGTAGACTGGAGATAGATGATGTCGTATTCCTCCCCCTCTGTTGAGAGAGGACTGTTCAATTTTGATATAGACAGTCTCTTTGACCCCTCTTTCAAACCAATAATAATAATAATAATAATAATAATAATAATAATAATAATAATAATAATAATAATAATAATAATAATAATAATAATAATAATAATAATAATATTGGAGGTCATCTAGTCCAACCCCTGCTCAGGCAGGAAACCCTATACCATTTCAGACAAACGACTGTCCAATATCTTCTTAAAAACTTCCACTGTTGGAGCATTCACAGCTTCTGGAGGCAGGTTGCTCCATTGATTAATTGTTCTAACTGTCAGGAAGTTTCTCCTTAGTTCTAGGTTGCTTCTCTCCTTGATCAGTTTCCATCCGTTGCTTCTTGTCCTGCCTTCAGGTGCTTTGGAGAATAACTTGACTCCCTTTAATAAAACTGGTTGTACCACTGAGTTCTCTCAGAAATACGCTGTAAGCTGCCTTGGGGAAACTTGGGTTTGAAAGACATCATATGGTCCTAAAAATGAAACAGATAAAATAAATCAGAAAATCTATATTAAATCCTAAATTATAAAGAGAATAATGAAAAGGGTAATCAAAACAATTGAAGTCAATTGTTTTGAAAGGTCATTAAATTCAAGAACAATAGTAAACAATGGTACTGTATTCAAAATCTATTATTATTATTATTATTATTATTATTATTATTATTATTATTATTATTATTATTATTATTATTATTATTATTATGGATCATTGCACAGTCAGCCAGATGTTCAGACTGGATTTGGCATTTTTGTCTACCTATCGAGTCCTTACCAAGGACCTGGGATAGGCAGATGTGGATGTTTGATGGTATTACTGATATCGTCGTAGGATGGAAGCAGTTCCTAGTAAGGCTGCCTTTTGCAATTGACTAATGGCGAATTTGTCAATGCCAATGATGTTCAAGTGGTGCTCCAGTTGTTTTGGGATTGCACCCACGGTTGTTGTTGTTGTTGTTGTTATCTTTATTATCTTTATTTATTTATTTATTTATTTTCTGCCTTTATTATTTTTATAAATAACTCTGAACATACCTACTATTTCTTTGTCCTCAGATTTTTTTCAACAGCAACCTTGTGAGGAGTACAATGAAATTATTGTTGCTGTTACATGTTGCAGTTATAGGTGGAATCCATTTTAAGAAATTGGATTGAAAAGTCCCCTAATAAAAGTGGGTCATTATGCACCACTCCTCCCCCTCATCCAATTAAAGACCTCTATTAATGTGCTCTTTTTTGACAGGTCACTTTAAGAACCTCTTTAATTTTTGCATGGATTGCCAAACAAAATTGCCATCAGTTGGGTAATAGAATTCTAAAATCTGTACGATCAAACAGTATATTTCTGAAATCTGTGGTATTGTTTCAATATATCCTCTTCACATCAAGTGGTTTTTTCCCCTCTTTGTTCTTATTATATTAAGATGTGCTTTGAAATGAGTCTTGATAGAAGAGCAACATGCTTGTATAACATTACCAGAAAGATGTTCCTAATCTTTTTAAAAGTTGATTAATTGACTAAGTATGTTAAGATTATTTGAAGAATTATACTACCTGCACAATGGATCCAAATCAAAGACAAATTTGTTTTAGATGAAAACTAATAGTCAGATTTTAATAGCATTACTATTAGATTTTCAAGAGTTGCCTTTTTGTAATTCCTGTGAAAGGTTGATATTTGCATAATAAATCATTGCACTCTTTTTGCCACAAAGTAATTTCAAAGGGCTGATCATTGTCTCTAACCAGTTTTGATATGAAATGTAAACACTAGGAAATGGTAATAGTACCATTAAAGTCATCCACATTTTCTCTTCAGAAAATGAATGTAATAGCATTCTTCAGGCCATTACAGAAGTAAAATGACAGCTGTGCTAACTTGCAATAATTACAATAATAAAGAGGAAAGGGGCACTCCAGGTATTGCAATATCTAGATCGAACATACTCCATTTGGGGAATATTAACCTGTACATTGGGGAGGAAAGCTATGGCAAATCTAGACAGCATACTAAAAAGCAGAGACATCACCCTGCCAACAAAAGTGCGTATAGTCAAGGCCATGGTTTTCCCAGTTGCAATGTATGGATGTGAAAGTTGGACCATAAGAAAGGCTGAGCGACAAAGAATTGAGGCCTTTGAACTATGGTGCTGGAGAAGACTCCTGCGAGTCCNAAAGCTATGGCAAATCTAGACAGCATACTAAAAAGCAGAGACATCACCCTGCCAACAAAAGTGCGTATAGTCAAGGCCATGGTTTTCCCAGTTGCAATGTATGGATGTGAAAGTTGGACCATAAGAAAGGCTGAGCGACAAAGAATTGAGGCCTTTGAACTATGGTGCTGGAGAAGACTCCTGCGAGTCCCTTGGACTGTAAGGCGTTCAAACCGGTCAGTCCTAGAGGAGATCAACCCTGACTGCTCTTTAGAAGGCCAGATCCTGAAGTTGAAACTCAAATACTTTGGCCACCTAATGAGAAGGAAGGACTCACTGGAGAAGAGCTTAATGCTGGGAAAGATTGAGGGCAATAGAAGAAGGGGACGACAGAGAATGAGGTGGCTGGATGGAGTCACTGAAGCAGTAGGCATGAGCTTAAATGGACTCCAGAAGATGGTAGAGGACAGGAAGACCTGGAGGAACGTCGTCCATAGGGTCGCGATGGGTCGGACACGACTTTGCAACTAACAACAACAACAACAACAAACCTGTACATTAAGAGCCCAATCTCAGTTATTTGAAAAAAGCCTAAGATTACAAGCTAGCCTAATTTAAATTGGCACTCACTGTCACAATTTTTATTCATTTTTATAGGAGGATAAAATAAGGTAACCCCTTATCCATTTGCACACATGTATGTGTAGGTGTGTATTTTTCACTATAAGTAAAAGTGCCATAGAATTTGGAACTCTAGCTAGATAAAAAAAAATCCAGCCTAACAAACTATTTGCTGTAACGTTTAATGAAATATTCTTCATAAGTAGAGATTTTTTTTTAAAAAAAAACTACTTCTGCAATTTACTTATCTAGGAATTGTTAACACCAACATAGCAGAGATCAATGGAAGGACTTCCCAGCATTTATATTATTACATGGGGAAATGCCCTATTCTACTACTTTTCTATTTAAAATGCTCCCCATATACCTCAGGAGTCAATAGGATAGTGTGTTTACTAACATTTAATCCAGCCAAGCTCCATGATGGATATATCTTTACTTTTTAAATTACTTCATGTAATTAAGGAAAAAATGGATTTTTCAAAGCAAAATCCCCCTCTATTTCCATCTTTATTATTGCTTTAAAATTTAAATTTATTGCATTAAATTTAATGTAATAAATTAACATTTAGTATTGCTGGTTATCACTTTTAAAGCCCTACATGGCTTGGTACCAGGCTATTTGAAATTTTTCTCCCATTACATCAACTTGGCTACCAGGAAGAGAAGGCAGGATCTCTTGCTGATCCCATCTATTGGGGATTGTTACCTGATAGGATAGTGAAAAAGGACCTTCTTGGTGGTGGCCTCTTCTCTATGGAACATCAATCCCCATATGATACAATCAGCCTCCACCTTGTTGCTTTTCTGAAAGATCCTGAAGATGTGGTTTTATCAGTGAGCCTGGGGACCAGGAATGGAGATGCGGGGATCAAGTTGTTGATTTGATTCCGTTGCTGCTGCCGGGGTGGGTGGGTGGGTGGGCGGGCAGAGGTGTGCTATGGGTTTTTATGTTATGGATTTTGATATTGTAAATCACTTGGAGTTACCTGTGTGTGAGTTGGGCAGTCACATAAATTTGTTAAACAAACAAACAAACAAATAAACAAACTTGTCTAGAGAATTAGAAGAAACTAGAGAACATTCTACAAAGGAAGAGAGATATCAGGGAAACATGTCAATAATTTCATTTTCTGATAAATGAGTATTTTGACACAAACAATGCCTATTATCAGATTCAGAAAAGTTTCTTATCATTATGTAAGTCCATCCAGTAGAATTCAGAACTGTTTAAATTTAGTACACACACACACACACAAACACATACACACACACACACACAGAGTGTGGTTTTAATGTACTGCATTTTACTTGAGCCTTTATCTCAAATCAGCAGAGACAATTTGTTTCATTTGGTGTCCTCTCTCCTTTACATCTTTATGTGTTTTCTTTTTAAAGTAGGAGAAGAATTTGGATATCCTGGCTAGTGCTATGACTGTTCTTATACCTGTGCTCACCAACCATATCATTTCAGGGTCCTTCTGTAGAAGAGCTGGCAGAGCCAGAGAGAGTGTGTAGTTAAGCAAGTCATCAGCCTAGAGGCATTGCGTTCCCATAAACAATCTAAGTCCAACCCGTCTTGAATTCTGTTGACTCTTATTTAGCATTAATTTAATGTTAAATGTTAGTTCAACTACATTCTTGCATATAGGCTTGAGTTAGTGGTGGGATGCAGCCAGTTCGCATCAGTTCGGCAGAATTGGTAGCTAATTTTT
>NW_015396758.1:0-5398 GCF_001527695.2 Protobothrops mucrosquamatus
CCTCACAATGCCTGATAAACTTTATGAAAAGTTGTTCTTGCTCTCTGAGCTGCATCTGACCTCTTAGAAACTGTGAGTCACAATCAAAAAATCCTTGATGTAGAGCAGTGATGGCGAACCTTTTAGAGACCGAGTGCCCAAACTGCAACCCAACACCCACTTATGCATCGTCGAGTGTCAGGTGGGTGTGGCCCATTGGATGGGTGTGGCCCATTGGGTGAGCGTGGCTGCAGTGGTAACGGCACACTGGATGGGACTCAAAAGTTCAATCAATCAATTCCAACTTTGCAAGATCTTTTTTTTCCCGCGAGAAGTTGAAATTGACTGATTGAACCTTTTTTTTTTTTTTTGCACATGGCGGTGGAGGCCTAAAGTGAAAAGATTTTATAAAACCCAGCTGAAGTCCTAGGACTGGGGCAATGGCATGCGTGCCCACAGAGAGGGCTCTGAGTGCCGCCTCTGGCACCCGTGCCATAAGTTCGCCACCACTGTCCTACAGATCTAAATCTATTATTTTCACCTACCAGACTAAATTAATGTAACATTAATCTAATTAAAGTACATGAAAACTCTACTAGGAACAATATGTGGGAATCTCATTTTTTAGATAGCTATTCATACATTTTTTAGATAGCTATTCATACCTTTATTTTATGCAACTCAATGTGGTATATAATGATACAACAATATCATTTGGTCTCTATTCCATTTTGTTTTGATTTAATTAAAAATCTGATTTTGGCCTTGTAGCCTTTCATAAGCTGGGATCAAAATATTGGGACAATACTCAACACTTTCACAGAAATCTCCTCTACTTTCTTTTCTTATACCTACAGTGTAAAAGTTCTAGATATAATGGTGTTGGCCCCAGAATAAAAATGAATGTAATGTCAAGTCTGCTAACATTGGATGTTATTGCTTGACATATGTGAAGAAGCAAACATATCTTATTTAGTCTACATATTGCTTCAAGAGCAAAAGCAGGCATTGCGGGCCAGATGAGGGGGGAGGAATGCCTGTGAATAACTACATTAACTTAGCATAGCACAGCCAAGGTCAAAGCAGCAGCAGTTTGTAATAACAGATGAGACGAGAAGAAGATTCACACCTCTGTTTAATTGGAGCATATGATTGATGACTGTGAAAGGAGAGAGGGAGTTGTGCTTGTCGCGAGAGCTAGGATGGGGGGGTGTTTCAGTCTTTGGCTTTACTTCGTTCGTGCCGGATTATGTAACTCATTAAAGGATTCTTTAAGGTAATTAAGCCTCAAAGTTCTTTGAAAAGTTATTTCTTTCGGAACCATGACATTAAGCCAAAGACTCCAAACTTTTAAAACCATTTAGGGGTCCCTTACCCCAGTCACTATCCCTAAAATAACGGGGATAGTTTGACAAAGATAAGGGGAAGATCTCACCATGGAAAGAGAGGAAAGGCCTGAGGCCCGCACCCCTCCAGCCGCAACCTCCCCAGGAGGGGGAGCAGCAGCAGCCGCGGCCTTCCCACTGAAGGGAGAGACAGCTAATCAGCCGGAGGAAGAGAAATCCTTGCAAACTCTCCAACTGGGAGCGAGGCCAAAGCTGTCTGGAGAACTAATCTGGTCGACAGGCTGGCAAAAGCGAAGTGAAAGTTCTGCAGATTTTCATACAGCCCAGCCAGCAGTGGAGACCCAGTGGAGAACTACCCGGCCGTCTGTCACCGAGGATTTGGGTGAGTGGAGAAGCCCACCTGCAGTCTGTAGTAGTTCATTAGACTACCTAGCAGAGAGGTTTGAAGAATTGGAAGTGCAGAGCCAAGAACAACTTCCGTTGAGAGAGGCCCCCAGCCCCACCCTTGCAGAGCAAATAGTTTTTCAGCCCCTGGGGTCCCCTGCCAAGGCCTCCAGCCCCACAGAGAGAGAGACCCCCAGTCCGGGCCCCTTACAGCGAGATGAAATTAAGCAACCCCCACAGAAGAGTGGTCACCTATCTCTGAGCCTAATAGAGGCCCTGCAGGCCTCAACTAATAGAGGCCCTGCAGCAGTTTGAGGTGAAGCAGAGGCCAGAAGAGCTACAACCAGTGAGATTAATGATTAGAGATGCCCAGCAGCCATTGAGAGTCCTACAGCAGCAGGAGGCGTCACCAGCCCCTGCTGGATTGCAGCAGAGAATCCAGCAACCACTGGATTGGCAGGCAGAAGGGGCCCAGCAGCAACTGGGGGCGCCACGTCAACCGCAGAGAATCCAACAACCGTTGGGTCAGCAGGCAGGGCTGGGCCAACAGGAACTGAGGGCACCACGTCAACTGCAAAGAGCCCAGCAACCGTTGGATTGGCAGGCAGGATGGGGCCAACAACTGGGGGCACCACGTCAACTGCAGAGAATCCAGCAACTGTTAGATCGGCAGGCAGGATGGGGCCAACAGCAACTGGGGGCATCATGTCAACCGCAGAGAATCCAACAACCGTTAGATTGGCAGGCAGGATGGGGTGAACAACAACTGGGGGCACCACTTCAACAATATAGAGCCCGGCAACCATGGGACCAGCAACCAGGATGGGGCCAGCCACAACAACCCCAGTGGTTCCCGCAACAGCCTGTGGTGGTACCACCTTTCAAAGCAACCTTCGATGGAGATCCAGAAAAGCTGATTTTCTTTCTCAACCAAGGGCACTCTCACTTGAACCGCTGGGCCAACCATTATCCGGACCCAGGTGCCATGGTCGACATTATTGCATCCAACCTAGAGGGAGAAGCAGCCAAATGGCTGAATAATTTATATAGTGAACAAGCCCCTGAACTGGGAAATCCCCACCTCTTTCTGTTAGGTCTGAGAGAAAGATTTGAGGACCCATCCATGGCCCTCAAAGCAGCAAGACAAATTCACAAAATAAAACAAGCTGGAAAACCCGCCCTAGAGTACGTGCGGGAGTTCCGCAAATTAGCAGACCGAACAGAGGGGTGGTCCGAACAATCCCTAGTTCAATACTTTATTGAGGGATTAGACGATCATCTCTCTCAAGCCTGCATCTACCGCGAAATACCCGATCGGCTGCAGGATTGGTACCAAACAGCGGTGAAGTTGGACGTCAAGCTCTCTCGTTACAAGAAGCCTCAGACAACGACCAACCGAAACCAGAACGCCTCAGACAACGACCAAAGGGGACCGAAACCAGAACGCCTCAGACAACGACCAACACCCTGGAGGCCCCCGACAACTACACCTACCGAAAGACCCAAACTACCCATAGGGTTGCCACTCTTGTGCTTCCGATGCGGACAACAGGGACATCGAGCAGCGAACTGCCCAATTCCCTACCCCCAACAACAGGGCAGACCAAGACCCGCAACTAAAAAGAAATCTGATCAACCACCACCGAGAGGGAAATCCAATCAGAACAAGCAAGAACGAGCTATCCAAGTCACCTCGCCTGTGCAGGAGGACGCCGAGACTAAGGCTGGATCCCCCCCAGCTCTACCCTCTTTCGACAGTGAGGACGAAGGGGAAGACGACCCAATGGTGAGTCGACGAATCCCGCCTTTTTCCCTTGCTGCCAAACTTATAATCCCTAAATCTGGAGTGCAAATGAACTTAAATGTGCTAATAGATTCTGGATGCACCCGATGTATTATTAGTTTACCCTTTGCCTTGAAATTGGGCATTTGAGCAAAAACGCTTGCTGAACCCATGAGGTTTGAGCAAGCTGATGGGTCTCTCATGGGGGGGGGGGGCTCTTGTCACACAAATAACTGAACCTTTACGTCTAGAAATAGGTGCACATTGGGAATTTATTCGTTTCCTGGTGGCTCCAAAAATGTCTGAGGCAGTGATCCTAGGGTTAGCCTCGCTAGACAAATGGAAACGATTCATCTGGTGGGAGAAAGGAATGAGAACCGTGAGACTACCTATAGGGCCTGATCCCCCCATTGAGTCAACAGATGTTGCAGGACACTTTAGCCCACCCAATGAGCGAGCACACGTGGCGGCCTCACCGCCCCCAGTCGATCCAGTCATCCCCAATGAATACTGGGACCTGGCGGAGGTTTTTAGTGAAAAAGAATGTGATGCCCTACCCCCTCACAGACCCAATGACTGCTCCATTGAACTGGTACCAGGAGCTACACTCCCACGACCCAGAATGTATGCTATGTCCCCCCTTGAAATGGAGGAGATGCAGCAATACGTGGACAAAAACCTAGCGAGGGGGTTTATTTATTTTATTATTTATTTATTTTATTAAATTTATATCCCGCCCTTCTCCTTATGGACTCAGGGCGGCTAACAATCAGATAAAATACAAAAATACAATACACATTTAAAATTAATTAAAAAGAAATATTTAAATCTGATCCAATTAAAAGTGATTAAAACCCCTTTAAAATCCCTTAGGCCAGTCCCGCAAGCTGGAACAACCATGTCTTGAGGGCGCCGCGGAAGGAAGGGAGATCAGGGATCACCCTGATCTCTGGGGGCAGTTCATTCCAGAGGGTGGGAGCTCCCACAGAGAAGGCCCTCCCCCTTGGGGTCGCCAGCCGGCACTGTCTGGCTGACGGCACCCTGAGGAGACCCACTCTGTGGGAGCGTACAGGTCGGTGGGAGGTGATCTGTGGCAGGAGGCGGTCTCGAAGGTAACCAGGTCCGATGCCATGGAGCGCTTTAAAGATGATAATCAGCACCTTGAAGCGCACCCGGAAGGCCACCGGCAGCCAATGCAGCTCGCGCAGAAGTGGTGTAACATGGGAGCGACGAGTCCCTCCCAACACCGCCCGCGCGGCCGCACTTTGAACTAGCTGGAGCCTCCGGGTGCTCCTCAAGGGGAGCCCCATGTAGAGAGCATTGCAGTAGTCCAGGCGGGAAGTGACAAGAGCATGAGTGACCGTGCGTAAGGCGTCCCGGTCCAGAAAAGGTCGCAACTGGTGAATCAGGCAAACCTGATAGAACGCTCCCCTGGTCACGGCCACCAACTGGTCATCCAGTGTCAGCCGCGAATCCAGGAGAACACCCAAGTTGCGGACCCGATCCGAGGGGGCCAGAGTTTCGCCCCCTATAGTCAGCGATGGAATCAGCTGACTATGCCGAGGCGCTGGTAGCCACAGCCACTCGGTCTTGGATGGGTTGAGCCTGAGTCTGTTCCTCCCCATCCAGACCCTCACGGCCTCCAGACACCGGGCCATCACGTCAAGGGCATCATTGGGATGGCCCGGGGTGGATATGTACAGCTGCGTATCATCAGCGTACTGATGGAAATCCACCCCGAAGCCACGAATGATCTCCCCCAGCGGCTTCACATAAATATTGAACAGAAGTGGAGAGAGGACCGACCCCTGTGGGACCCCACAAGTTAGGGGCCTTGGGGTCGACCTCTGTCCCCCTGCCAATACAGACTGCGTACGGTCGGTGAGGAAGGAGGAGAACCACCGCA
>NW_015396758.1:6138-7919 GCF_001527695.2 Protobothrops mucrosquamatus
TCTCTAGGCGTCTTTTCCGGCGTTTCATCTCTCTCAGCTCCTCAGTAAACCAAGGGGCTAATTGAGATCTACGACGGGTCAGAGGCCGCAGCGGCGCGACTCGGTCCAGTGCTGCGGCTGCGGCCGCATCCCAGGCCGCAGCCTGATCTTCCGCCGAGTCGTGACCTAACGCCTCCGGATATGGCCCAAGCTCCGTCAGGAACCTCTCCGGGTCCATCAGGAGCCTGGGACGGAACCATCTAGGTGGTTCCGTCTCCCTGCGGCGAGGGGGAGCGGTCCGGAAGTCCATCCTCAGGAGTGCATGATCTGACCATGACAAGGGCTCTATGACTATCTCCCCCATTTCCAGATCATTCTGCCACTGGCCAGAGACAAAAATTAGATCCAGTGTGTGTCCTCCTGTGTGAGTGGGTGCATGAACTAATTGGGTCAAGTCCATGGTCGTCATGGAGGCCAAGAACTCCCGAGCCACCGCTGACGTTTCGCCTGCCGATGGCAGGTTGAGATCCCCCATGACTATAAGTCTGGGGGTCTCTACCGCCACCGCGGCTATCACGTCAGCTAGCTCAGGCAGGGCCATTGACACATAGCAGGGGGCCAGGTATATTATCAACAGGCCCACTTGCACCCCTTGCCCCCATTTCACAAGGAGGGACTCAACACCGTCTATCTGAGGCACAGTGGTCTCCCTTGGACACATGCTCTCCCTTATAATGACCGCCACCCCCCCGCCCCTACCCCGGGCCCTCGGCTGATGGAATGCCTGGAAACCTGGTGGGCACAGATCAACAAGGGGAACTCCCCCTTCTATGCCCAACCAGGTCTCGGTGATACCCGCCAGGTCCGCTCCCCCATCGTGAATGAGTTCTTGAATGAGGGGGGCCTTATTTACCACAGACCTGGCGTTGCACAACATCAGCCGATGGACCCGGGCCGAAGGATCTAAGGTCCCTGGGGGTCGAGCAGAGCTCTGAGGATCGGAGCACCCACACGCTTGTAAGTAGCATGTGCGTGCTCCCAAAACCCGATATGATCCTCTGCTCCCTCCATACCTGCCCCTCCCACTGACCGTACCTATCACACCACCCTCCGCCAGCCCCCCAGTCTCCTCCCTTACCACTCCGCGCCCCCCAGATAGGACCGGCCTTGGCCTCCGAGAGGACTCCCCTGGTTCCCCTCGGGCCAACCCCGAACCCCCTAAAAATTTAGAAAAACACCCCTCTAAGAAGGCATATAGTTTCTTCCTTCTTAGATCCCTCAATGCTGTCGCTGAATGCCACCTCTCAGGGTTCCAAACCCCTTCATCAAGGCCGGCCCTTGGAATCATGTTGGGCCATGCCTGCGCGATGGGGGAGTCGAACGGACCAAATCAACCATGGGAGCCCCTGTATTATTCAAAGAGAAAAAGGATGGATCTCTACGTCTCTGTGTGGACTACAAAGGTCTCAATGCTGTGAGTGTGGAGAACAAATACCCACTCCCCCTACTGAATGACTTATTAACCCATCTAGCTAAAGGGAGTGTCTTCACTAAGCTAGACCTGAGAGAGGTGTACTACCGAGTGAGAATAAAAAAGGGAGACGAGTGGAAAACTGCCTTCAATTGTCCAATGGGGAGCTATCAGTTCAAAGTCATGCCGTTTGGACTACAGGGGGCCCCAGCTGTGTTTATGCAATTAATCAATGAAGTACTACATGATCACTTGTACAAAGGGGTTTTGGTGTATCTTGATGATATTCTGATATACAGCACGAATATGACTGATCACATAAAGCTGGTAA
>NW_015396759.1:0-4935 GCF_001527695.2 Protobothrops mucrosquamatus
CCTGGCCTAACTTTTGAAGGACAGGTCGGATCCGGAAGACTCATGTTTTTCCCGGTTCCCCAACCTGTGGGGAACCTGATTATGTATATACTTTTAGAATTTGAGGTCAGTTTCAAATTTGGACTTTTCATGCTTAATTGGCTATTTGCCAACGAATGCGAGGTATGCCCTTGCCTGACTTTTGAAGGAGAGGTGAGATCTGGGAAACTCATGTTTTTTTTGTTTCCCCAACCTGTGGGGAACCTGAATATATGTATACTTTTCAAATTTGAGGTCAGTTTCAAATTTTGACTTTTCATGCTTAATTGGCTATTTGCCAACAAATGCGAGATAGGCCCTGGCCTAACTTTTGAAGGAGAAGTCGGATCCGGAAGACTAATGTTTTTTTCGGTTCCCCAACCTGTGGGGAACCTGATTATATGTATACTTTTCAAATTTGACGTCAGTTTCAAATTTTGACTTCTCATGCTTAATTGGCTATTTGTCAACAAATGCGAAATAGACCCTGGCCTAACTTTTGAAGGAGAGGTCGGATCCGGAAGACTCATTTTTTTTCGGGTTTCCCAAACTATGGGGAACCTGATTATATGTATAATTTTCGAATTTTAGGTCAGTTTCAAATTTTGACTTTTCATGCTTAATTGGCTATTTGCCAACAAATGCGAGATATGCCCTGGCCTAAATTCTGAGGGAGAGGTCGGATCCGGGAAAGAAATGGATTTTTGGGTTTCACAACCCGTGGGGAACCTAAAGATATATATAGTTTTCGAATTTGAGGTCAGTTTCTAATTTGGACTTTTCATGCTTAATTGGCTATTTGCCAACAAATGTGAGATAGGCCCTGGCCTAACTGTTGAAGGAGAGGTCGGATCCGAGAAACTCATGTATTTTCAGATTCCCCAACCTGTGGGGAACCTGAATATATGCATACTTTTCAAATTTGAGGTCAGTTTCAAATTTTGACTTTTCATGCTTAATTGGCTTTTTGCCAACAAATGCGAGATAGGCCCTGGCCTAACTTTTGAAGGAGAAGTCGGATCCGTAAAATACAATTTTTTTCAGGTTCCCCAACCTGTTGGGAACCTGAATATATGTATACTTTTCGAATTTGACGTCAGTTTCAAATTTTGACTTCTCATGCTTAATTGGCTATTTGTCAACAAATGCGAGATAGACCCTGGCCTAACTTTTGAAGGAGAGGTCGGATCCGGAAGACTCATTTTTTTTCGGGTTTCCCAAACTGTGGGGAACCTGATTATATGTATAATTTTCGAATTTTAGGTCAGTTTCAAATTTTGACTTTTCATGCTTAATTGGCTATTTGCCAACAAATGCGAGATATGCCCTGGCCTAAATTCTGAGGGAGAGGTCGGATCCGGGAAACAAATGGATTTTGGGGTTTCACAACCCGTGGGGAACCTAAAGATATATATAGTTTTCGAATATGAGGTCAGTTTCTAATTTGGACTTTTCATGCTTAATTGGCTATTTGCCAACAAATGTGAGATAGGCCCTGGCCTAACTGTTGAAGGAGAGGTCGGATCCGAGAAACTCATGTATTTTCAGATTCCCCAACCTGTGGGGAACCTGAATATATGCATACTTTTCCATTTTGAGGTCAGTTTCAAATTTTGGACTTTTCATGCTATTTGCCAACAAAAGGAGAAGTTGGATCCGTAAAATACAATTTTTTTCAGGTTCCCCAACCTGTTGGGAACCTGAATATATGTATACTTTTCGAATTTGAGGTCAGTTTCAAATCTGGAGTTTTCATGCTTAATTGGCTATTTGCAAAAAAATGCGAGATATGCCCTGTCCTAACTTTTGAAGGAGAGGTCAGATCCAAGAAACTCATGTTTTTTTGGGTTCCCCAACCTGTGGGGAACCTGATTATATGTATTATTTTCGAATTTAAGATCAGTTTCAAATTTTGACTTTTCATGCTTAATTGGTTATTTTCCAAGAAATGCGACATATGCCTTGGCCTAACGTCTGAGGGAGAGGTCGGATCCGTGAAACAAATGGATTTTTGGGTTTTCCAACCTGTGGGGAACCTGAATATATGTATACTTTTCGAATTTGAGGTCAGTTTCAAAGTTTGACTTTTCATGCTTAATTGGCTATTTGCCAACAAATGCGAGATAGGCCCTGGCCTAACTTTTGAAGGAGAGGTCGGATCCGGAAGACTCATGTTTTTCCTGGTTCCCCAACCTGTGGGGAACCTGATTATATGTATACTTTTAGAATTTGACGTCAGTTTCAAATTTGGACTTTTCATGCTTAATTGGCTATTTGCCAACAAATGCGAGATAGGCCCTTGTCTAACATTTGAAGGAGAGGTCGGATCCGAGAAACTCATGTATTTTCAGATTCCCCAACCTGTGGGGAACCTGAATATATGTATACTTTTCGAATTTGAGGTCAGTTTCAAATTTTGACTTTTCATGCTTAATTGGCCATCTGCCAACAAATGCGAGATAGGCCCTGTCCTATCTTTTGAATGAGAGGTCGGATCCGGGAAATTAATGTATTTTCGGATTCCCCAACTTGTGGGGAAACTGAATATATGTAAACTTTTAGAATTTGAAATTGTTTTTTCGGGTTCCCCATCCTGTGGGGAACCTGATTATATGCATAATTTTCGAATTTGAGGTCAGTTTCAAATTTTGACTTTTCATGCTTAATTGGCTATTTGCCAACAAATGCGAGATAGGCCCTTGCCTAACTTCTGAGGGAGAGGTCGGATCCGGGAAACAAATGGATTTTGGGGTTTTTCAACCCGTGGGGAACCTAAAGATATATATAGTTTTCAAATTTGAGGTCAGTTTCAAATTTGGACTTTTCATGCTTAATTGGCTATTTGCCAACAAATGCGAGATAGACCCTCTCCTAACTTTTGAAGGAGAGTTCGAATCCGGGAAAATCATGTTTGTTCGGGTTCCCCAACCTGTGGGAAACCTGAATATATGTATACTTTTCGAATTTGAGGTCAGTTTCAACGTTTGACTTTTCATGCTTAATTGGCTATTTGCCAACAAATGCGAGATAGGCCCTGGCCTAACTTTTGAAGGAGAGGTCGGATCCGGGAAACTCATGTTTTTTCGGTTTCCCCAACCTGTGGGGAACCTGAATATATGTATACTTTTCGAATTTGAGGTCAGTTTCAAATTTGGACTTTTCATGCTTAATTGGCTATTTGCCAACAAATGCGAGATAGACCCTGGCCTAACTTTTGAAGGAGAGGTCGGATCCGGAAGACTAATGTTTTTTCCGGTTCCCCAACCTGTGGGGAACCTGATTATATGTATACTTTTCGAATATGAGGTCAGTTTCAAATTTTGACTTTTCATGCTTAATTGGCTATTTGCCAACAAATGCGAGATATGCCCTGGCCTAACTTATGAGGGAGAGGTCGGATCCGGAAGACTAATGTTTTTTCCGGTTCCCCAACCTGTGGGGAACCTGAATATATGTATACTTTTCGAATTTGAGGTCAGTTTCAAATTTGGACTTTTCATGCTTAATTGGCTATTTGCCAACAAATGCGAGATATGCCCTGGCCTAACTCCTGAGGGAGAGGTCGGATCCGGGAAACAAATGGATTTTTGGGTTTTCCAACCCGTGGGGAACCTAAAGATATATATAATTTTCGAATTTGAGGTCAGTTTCTAATTTGGACTTTTCATGCTTAATTGTCTATTTGCCAACAAATGCGAGATAGGCCCTGGCCTAACTTTTGAAGGAGAGGTCGGATCCGGAAGACTCATGTTTTTCCCGGTTCCCCAACCTGTGGGGAACCTGATTATATGTATATTTTTAGAATTTGAGGTCAGTTTCAAATTTGGACTTTTCATGCTTAATTGGCTATTTGCCAACAAATGCGAGATAGGCCCTTGTCTAACATTTGAAGGAGAGGTCAGAGCCGGGAAACTCATGTTTTTTCGGGTTCCCCAATCTGTGGGGAACCTGAATATATGTATACTTTTTGAATTTGAGGTCAGTTTCAAATTTTGACTTTTCATGCTTAATTGGCTATTTGCCAAAAAATGCGAGATAGGCCCTGGCCTAACTTTTGAAGGAGAGGTCAGATCCTGGAAACTCATGTTTTTTCTGGTTCCCCAACCTGTGGGGAACCTGAATATATATATACTTTTCGAATTTGAGGTCAGTTTCAAATTTTGACTTTTCATGCTTAATTGGCTATTTGCCAACAAATGCGAGATATGCCCTGGCCTAACTTCTGAGGGAGAGGTCGGATCTGGGAAACAAATGGATTTTTGGGTTTTCCAACCCGTGGGGAACCTAAAGATATATATAGTTTTCGAATTTGTGGTCAGTTTCTAATTTGGACTTTTCATGCTTAATTGACTATTTGCCAACAAATGCGAGATTGGCCCTAGCCTAACTTTTGAAGGAGAGGTCGGATCCGAGAAACTCATGTATTTTCAGATTCCCCAACCTGTGGGGAACCTGAATATATGTATACTTTTCGAATTTGAGGTCAGTTTCAAATTTGGACTTTTCATGCTTAATTGGCTATTTGCCAACAAATGCGAGATAGGCCCTTGTCTAACATTTGAAGGAGAGGTCAGATCCGGGAAACTCATGTTTTTTCGGGTTTCCCAATCTGTGGGGAACCTGAATATATGTATACTTTTCAAATTTGAGGTCAGTTTCAAATTTTGACTGTTCATGCTTAATTGGCTATTTGCCAACAAATGCGAGATAGGCCCTGGCCTAACTTTTGAATGAGAGGTCGGATCCAAGAAACTCATGTATTTTCGGATTCCCCAACTTGTGGGGAAACTGAATATATGTAAAATTTTAGAATTTGAAATTGTTTTTTCGGGTTCCCCAACCTGTGGGGAACCTGATTATATGTATAATTTTCGAATTTGAGGTCACTTTCAATTTTTGACTTTTCAAGCTTTACTG
>NW_015396759.1:5975-7919 GCF_001527695.2 Protobothrops mucrosquamatus
GTATTTGCCAACAAATGTGAGAAACGCCATGGATTAACTCCTGAGGGAGAGGTCAGATCAGGAAAACAAATTTCCCAACAAGTGGGGAACCTAAATATTTGTATACTTTTCGAATTTGTTGTCAGTTTCAAATTATGAATTTTCATGCTTAATTGCCCTAACCCTAGCCGTAACCCTAACCCTAACCCTAACCCTAACCATATCCTTAACCTAACACTAACCGTAACACTAACTCTAACACTAACCGCTAACAGCTAACCCCCTAACCCTAACCCTAACCCTAACCCCTAACCCCTAACCCAAACTTTAACCCTTACCCCCTAACCCCTAACCCTAACCCTAACCCAACTCTAACACTAACTCTAACACTAACCAAAACCCCTAACCCCCTAACCCTAACCCTAACCCTAAACCCCTTACCCTAACCCTAACCCTAACCCTAACCATAACCATAACCATAACCATAACCCTAATTCCGTAACCCTAACCCTAACCCTATCATAATGACTAACCCCTAACCCTAACCCCAACCCCAACCCTTAACCCTAACCCCCTAACCCTAACCCTAACCTTAACCCCTAACCCTAACCCTAACCCTAACCCTTAACCCTAACCGCTAACCCTAACCTTAACCCCTAACCCTAACCCTAACCGCTAACCCTAACCTTAACCCCTAACCCTAACCCTAACCCTAACCCTAACCCTAACCCTAACCCTAACCCCTAACCCCTAACCCTAAATTTAACCTTAACCCTAACCTCCTAACCCTAACCCTAACCCCCTAACCCTAATCCCCTAACCCTAATCCCCTAACCCTAATCCTAACTCTAACCCTAACCATAACCATAACCCTAACTCTAACTCTAACTCTAACTCTAACTCTAACTCTAACTCTAACCCTAACCCCTAACCCTAACCCTAACCCTAACCGTGACTGGATTGGATGGCTGGCACTGTGGGCACGCCGAGGATCTCCCTCGTTTGGACGTGTCAGAATGAAGAGACAGTTCCCGTTAAGGCAGAATTAGGGGGCGAGACTAGAAAAGTGGGGTTCAATCCCAGATCATAGCGGTTTTGATACCTGCCGTGTTAGCAGCCTTCATACCTGTGGCCAAACTGCCAATCCACCATCTCAAAGGTACATGTCTCTGGAAAGGGGCTGGGACCGGCTGGCTGGGTGGAGGGGGCAGCAATGTGATCTAGGAAAAAATGGGCTTCAAGATGTCCCAGTTCAAGATAGGCATTGAGACCACAAAGCTAGAAACTGACAGGGCTCAATGATTTGGGGAAATTAAGCTTAAATGGACTCCTTTGGCTAGATATGGTTATTTCCCGAACACACTTGGCCTGGTGACAGATTTACTTATTTATTTATTATTTTTATTACTGAGATTTATTACTGACCTTTATTGTTTCCCTAAATAGCTCAAGGCAGTGAACATACCGAACACACCTTCATCCCTACAACAACAAGCTTGTGAGGTAGGCTAAGACTAAGAGAGGGAGACTGGCTCAAGGTCACCTATCAGCCTGTCGTGCCTTGGATTGCCCTGGTCAGTACTTGGAGCGGAGGCTTCTTTCCTAATTCACCTTTTACGGTCACCAGAAGCAACCTAGCAGGGCCAGAGATGGCCAAACTGATCGATCGCTGATACCAACTCCTTTGCACTGTTTTGAGAGGTGATTTGCCTTGAACAGGAGTCAGAATCAAATTGGTAGTTGGGATAGTAAGAAGGGAGATCATGATCGATGGATTATGTCCGTGTTTCCCAAAATGAGCCACTTTAAGGCCAGTTAGCAAAATGGCCCCTGAACGGAGGGAGGATATGACTGTGTCTCTCCATTTCTTCAGACAGGTCAGCAACAGGGAAGAAACGGCCCTGTAGTGAATATCCCTGGGCTATCTCTCAGTGACCAGTGATGGTCTCCATCTCCAGGTTAAGC
>NW_015396760.1:0-7918 GCF_001527695.2 Protobothrops mucrosquamatus
CTGACTTGCTCCAACTCAGTCCAAATACCTCTTGCTAATTATACAAACTTTCCTTCTTTAACTGCAATTACTCAGAGGACTAATGGGTTGGGGGGAGGGGAGAAGGGAGCAGAGAAAGAGAATTTGGATTACTTTATATACTGTAGATATCCAGCAGAATGTAAATGGAGTCAGAAACACAGAGGCTTTCAGGGCAAAACCCCTTCCTTCCTTCCTCCCTCCCTCCCTCCCTCCCTGAACTACTTAGTTGACAGGCTCAGATATTGACAGTTGTGAGACAGAGTGAGCCTCACCCAAGAGTCAGCCATTTCTGTTGAGGGTGTAGGTAAAAAAGCCATAATGGATTAGAGCAGCATCTCCTTTGAATGCAAGAGATCCTGAGATTAGATCCTGAAAGATCCAGGTAGCAACAAAAGGCATTCTCTTTACTGAAGTTCCTAGAGAAGAGTTACCATGCTGGGTGGACAGATTTGGTAACTGGTGTAGGACAAGGGAGATACCAAAAACCCCCTGCAGACAGAAAGTTCGTATATCAGAAAGATGGCATGTAATTCAGTCTTGGTCGCTGCTCTGCAGGAGTTCCACTTGCCCAGAAGTTTTTCCATGCAGGAAAAGGTGGGTTTGAAACTTTACAGTTTGAAATAGTGCCATCTGTCCTGATTTTCTTCTACTCTAATATTATTATAAATGATTTGGGACAAGGTACTGAAAATCCACATTTAGAGATGTGGACCATTTAATAAGAGTTGGTGGAAGAGAGAGGAACATGGCCTTTATGATTAGTACAGGGCATGTTATAAATTATAGTTCGTGCAGTGAGAAGCAGACAGCTGGAGTCAACACTTATTTAGCCCAACTTATTTAGCCCAGCGGGTCCTCTTTCTGTTTTATCCACCTATGCAATTGCTGAGAGTGGACAACAACTTGCTGCCACTTAACCAGTCAATCAAAAGTTCATCTCATGGTTTTCTTTCCCCAAGTATTGAAATTATTCTTCCATATTTAGGACAGCCTGCCCTGAAAATGTTGCCTTCGGTAGGATTTCCATAGGCATTTAGCTGACTGTGGGGTCCTTGGTGATCTCAGTGCTTGGTTGTTTTCTTGCAGACATTTCATTACCAAACTAGGTAATATCATCCGTGCTAGTCTTACTTAGTTTGGTAATGAAACATCTGCGAGAAAATAACCAAGCTTAGAGGCCACCAAGTCCCCACCTTTCTTTCATCCCTGAGCTACAAATAGTCTCTGATGCCTCTGGGTCTAGATTAGGAGAGAAAGAGAGAGAGATGAATATATGCAGAATATATACATATTAGATCCAGATCAATTGCCAGTGGGCAGCAATTGTAAGAGGAAAGTCATGTTAGTCTATGGGTGCAAAAAATTCAAAAGCAGTCTAGTACAGGGGCCCTCAACCTTGGCAACTTTAAGACTTGTGGACTCCAACTCTGGCTGAGGAATTCTGGGAGCTGAAGTCCACAAGTCTTAAAGTTGCCAAGGTTGAGGCCTCCTGGTCTAATAGTTTCTTTTCTGACTAACAAATTTTATTAAAAGGCATAAGTGGTTGTGAGGAGCAGTTCACTTTATCAACTCTGTTGCTGGAATTTACTTTAAGCTTGCTTTGGCCCATCCAGTCCTGCACAGGTAGTCCTTGACTTACAACAGTTTGTTTAGTGACTGTTCCAGGTTACAACGGCACTGAAAAAGGTGATCTATGACCGTTTTTCACACTTATGACTGTTGCAGCATCCCCATGGTCACGTGATCAAAATCCAGACGCTTGGCAACTGACTCATACTTATGACGGTTGCAGTGTCCCAGGGTCAGGTGATCCTCTTTTGAGACCTTCTGACAAGCAAAGTCAAGGGGGAAGCCAGATTCACTTAGCGACTGTGTTACTAACTTGACTCACTTCAAAACTGTGCCAAGGAAGGTCATAAAATGGGGCAAAAATCACTTAACAAATGTTTCACTTAGCAAAAGAAATTTTGTGTTCAATTGTGGTCATAAGTCGAGGACTCCCTGTATTGCTTCTAGACCCCAAGAAGTAAGAACCTCCATCTCTTTTCCACATTTTCCCATCTCAATTAGATGAACTCAGTATATGTGCTTTAAAAGAAATCAATACAAACATTAATCAACAAAGAAGAAGAAAATAAACTCCAAAATGACTGTGCCAATTTGCCCACATTTCCTTTTTGTTCTATTTTTCCTAGTGCTGCTGGGAATATCTTTAAAATCCATGGCAGACATAACTTTCTCAAATATTCATTTATAGCCCTGCCACCTAGCATAATATACACTGGAGTCAGTCCCTCTCAGCAGAAATACTTGGGATCATCAAGTGACAGCAGGAATAAATCTGAAGATCTATTTTGATGCACGAGACATTTTCTAACTCTCTGAGTCTCAAGATCAATGTTGCACATTCAATAAAGGGAGTCCTTGACTTACAACTACAGTTGAGACCAAAATTTCTGCTGCTAAGTGAGACATCTGCTAAGAGAATTTTGCCCCAGTTTATGACATTTCTTGCCACATTTGTTAAGTGAATCTCTGCAGTTGTTAAATTAGAGAAACTGGCTTCCCCCTTGACTTTGCTTGTCAGAAGGTTGCAAAAAGTGATCACATGACCCTGGACATTGCAACCGTCATAAATATGAGTCAGAGATCCCGGGGCTTATGGAGCGAAGGAACTGGATGAGGCTGTCGGCAGGCCCAGAGGATGGGAGAGAGGCTTTTGGAGAAGTTGGTGGCGGTGGCAGCGTTCTCCAGGGGCGAAAAGGAGTGAGGCCTCTTTAAGGAAAAGGTGGAAGAGACAAGATCAGAAAAAGGAAAAGAGGTGAGGTTGTCGTGCAGGAATACAAGCTAATTTGAGGGATAATCCACATGGAGCTCCATTTCCATCTGTCCTGTTTGCCATTGTTTGTTCCCTAGAGACCAAAATGGAAGATCTGTAACTTGAGCTGGCCATGAACAAGGAGTGTATATCGGAGGTGGTGACCCTTTGAGAGCTGTATGCAACGAAATTTCATTTTGTTGTATGCTGATTGGTGTACTTTCAAAGTGACGATAAAGTTGTTGTTGTTGTTGTTGTTGCTAAGTGTCTGAATTTTGACCATATGACCATGGGGATGCTGCAACAGTTGTAAGTGTGAATGTGGTCATAACTCACTTTTTTCAGTGCCATTGAACTTTGAACAGTCACTAAATGAACTGTTGTAAGTTGAGGACTATCTATAATATGCCCATTTAATTTCAAAAGCAGTATGAACGGTATTCGGATTGGAGTATGCCATGTTCATTTTACAGAGCTGGGCTCTGGCACCAGTACCCTTATTCTAGAGGCAGAAGGAATGCTAAAAGAAACAGAAAGATTGCAGAACCCCTGCCAGTCTTGAATTTGCTTCATTGCTCTTAGCCAAATCTGTCCTTCTTGACCCAACTTGGTGGCCACGTCATCCAGAGACAGTGAACACTTGTAAGAGCACACTATTGGAATCCAAACATTGCATGTACCAGCTTCCTGCTTCAATACAGGTAGTCCTTGACTTATGACCATAATGGATCTTGCCCATTATGATTACAAGTCATGACGGTCATTAAGCGAGATACCCACTTGATTGTATCTCTTAATGAGCCCCATGCCTGCTCTCCTCGAAGGGTCATTAACATGGATTGTTAAGTGGAGTTCGGGGTGCCTCAGGAATGGGGGAGGCCCTGGGAAGCCTCGCACAAGACTGGAGGCTAAAACATATAAGGAACGGTTGCTGGAATTGGGTATGTCTAGTTTAATGAAGAGAAGGAGGAGGGGGGACATGATAGCAGTGTTCCAATATCTCAGGGGCTGCCACAAAGAAGAGGGAGTCAGGGTATTCTCCAAGGCGCCTGAAGGCAGGACAAGAAGCAACGGATGGAAACTAATCAAGGAGAGAAGCAACCTAGAACTAAGGAGAAACTTCCTGACAGAACAATGAATCAGTGGAACAACCTGCCTCCAGAAGTGGTGAATGCACCAACACTGGAAGTTTTTAAGAAGAGACTGGACAGCCATTTGTCTGAAATGGTATAGGGTTTCCTGCCTGAGCAGATGACCTCCAAGGTCCCTTCCAACTTTATTATTATTATATAAAGTTCAAACCTGCCTGCCTCAGCTGTCAAGGCCTTCCCCAGCCCGTGAGGCACCCCATGTTACACTTCCCTCTCCTTGGTCCCTACAGGCTTTGGACCTGCTTTCCCATCCAACCGGATCCCACATCCTGCTCCCACCCTCCATCACTAATCACTTATCCACTGCAGATTTCCTTCTGAAAGCTCAAGAGAATGTCAGGGAAGGAGAGCAGGCAGTTCTGCCATGTGGCT
Source organism: Protobothrops mucrosquamatus (assembly GCF_001527695.2). Lineage (NCBI taxonomy): Eukaryota > Metazoa > Chordata > Lepidosauria > Squamata > Viperidae > Protobothrops > Protobothrops mucrosquamatus. Next base: position 4,363 of record NW_015396760.1, read on the forward strand.
CCATCTCAGAAGTGCCCACTTCTGGGATTGCGCCATGCAGCGTAAGGATGCTGATGGACAGAGCAACCTACTCCAGTGATTGTATTAGCGAAGGAGACAAAGCCTTTCTGCCCCTTTTCATCCCTGGGGTGACTGGGACCTGGCAGGGTAGGAAGGGTGGGAGACAGGCAGAGGTGCTACGGCATCCCCACAGTCTGTTGCAAGAGTGGGAAGATTGCAAAAATTTGTTTACGTGACCGTGGGGCAATGCAGTAGCCATAATTGAAAATATAAGTAGCTTTTCAGTGGTGCGTTGTAATTTCAAATGGTTGCTAACCGACCGGCCATAAGGACTATTGTAAAGCTGTTGATCATTAGGGGCCACGGATGTAGAGACAGCAGAGAAACTCTACCCTTTGTTTATTTTAAAATACTTATTTTCATGTTTCTGTGAAACATTCCTCCTCTTCTCAGAGCTTCCATCCTTTTCTATGGAGATTCTCAGTCCATTCTATTCCCCACCAACCAGTCAGAGGTGAAGAAGCTTCTTGGATGAGAAGTGAAACATCTTCAAAGAAAAACAAGAAAGTCCAGTTGCCTCCTAAAAAAGCACCTTTGGGACAACCATGGTCTGGATGACTGAGAATCTCCATAGACATTTGGCTATGCACTTTGGGATGAACACCCTTCAATTGGTGCAGAAGTATGAACGGATTTCCAGAAAACATTGCAGACTACAGGAACCATTTGCCCTTCAGACAAACTCATCCCCAACAGCCTGTGCCTGTCTCCAACAGTGAAGGGACACAGGGCAGAAAACATCCTGCAGCCAAGAAGACTCCACATCCATTTGCATTACTCAGATGACCCTGAGGACACAGGTAAACCTCCAAGTGGCCTCAATGACTCTCTAAAATAATGCAAATGACCAGCTGTCTGCAAGCAATATAAATCCTTCCATTCCACAACATCTGGTCAGAGCTGAAGAAGCCTCTTGGATGAGAAGCGAAATGTCTTCAAAGAAAAAAAAAGGAAGTCCAGTTGCATCCTGAAAAGGTACCTTGGGACTTTTATCATTTTCTTATTCTGGTGCTCTCCTTTTATTTTATTTTATTTCCTAAATAAAGCTTGTCTTTATTTTTCTTGCACATAAGCACCAGCCTCAAGAATTGACTGATTAAATATGTGCCATCAAGTCATGTTTCATTCGTAGGATCAAAAGACATCTCATCAGTGGTGGGATTCAAATACGTGAACAACAGTTTCTCTGTGTGGATGCCGCTTCCAGAAGTCCATTCTGGGCTTGGGCAACAAAAAATTAGCTACCGGTTCTGCTGAACTGGTGCAAACTGGCTGAATCCCACCACTGCATCTCATCCCTTCTGGTATTGGCACTGCAGGCCCCCAAATCTAGCAAAGCAAATATCCGCAAGGGTGACATTCCTGCCTTCTTCCAACCAGGCTTCGGCAAGAGCCTAATTTTCCTTCTTTTTTTAGAATTCCAAGAGATTTTAACCTAGAAATAAGGAGAAATAGAACAACCAATCAGTGAAACGGCTTGCCTCCAGAAGTTATGGGTGCTCTAGAGATTTTAAAGACGAGATTGGACCGCTATTTGTCTGAAATAGTATAGGGTCTCCTGCTTGAGCAGAGTTGGACTAGAACAAGGCTTTTCAACCAGTGGTACGGGTATCACCTGTGGTACATTGTCACTTAGCAGGTGGTACGCTACCATCCTAGAAAAGTGGTAGCGGGGGAAGGGAATGAACTGAACGGTGGCAGCACTGCACAAGCCTGAGCGAGAGATGGCTGGAGCTACAGGGCTGTCAGGGCTCAGTGGAAGCACCAGGATCAGCGCTTCTTTGGGGCTGTCAGGACTCAGTGGAAGCGCCAGGATCAGCAACAGGCTCCAGCTGGAAAGCAGGACTGATTCTGGTGCTTCTGCTGAGCCCAGAAGAAGCGCCGATCAGCTGGAATGTTGCAGCATCTCCAGGGTCTTGTGATTTACATTCATATGCTTGGCAACTGATTCATATTTATGACGGTCACAGTGTCCCAGGGTCATGTGAAGTGACCAAAACCTGCTGCAACCACCCAGGAGACAGGGGGAATAAAAACCAAACACCCCTCCAACCCACCCCCACTGCCAATCCTCAACAGAAATGCTCACAACAATGAAAACCTCGGACAGGAGGAAGAGCGCCGCTGGGCGGGCAGGCAGGTGTCTTGCTCGGCTATGGCTTGGGGGGCACTTTTTTCAGTGCCATTGTAACTTCGAACAGTCACTAAGCAAATTGTTGTAAGTCAAGGACTACCTGTACTTCATCACTTTTTGGGGGGTCATCAAGTTTTTGACACCTTGCTAGGCGACTGGTGGTACTCGGATGTTGCCATATCCTAAAAGTGGTACAATGGGTGAAAAGGTTGAAAACTAGAAGACCTCCAAGGTCCCTTCCAATTCTGTTGTTCTGTAATTTTTTCTTTATTTTTTTTTTGGAGGAGAGGACTGAGTGAGTGATACTGAGCAATTGTTACAGTATTTGACTCAGTTTAGGTGTTTATATAACATGTCTTATTACAGGAGGGCACCTTAACCCCAAACAACCCTGGTGCTATTTTATTTTGGTATTTGAATTCAGACATTTGCACAATATGTGGGTCTGCTAGTAACCCAGTGTAGCTTGTTTAGCAAACAGCCACACCAGACAGCAGAAATAGAGATTCTCTCTTGTTATGTGAAACTGACATTGTTTAAAAAGCAATTGTTTCATGAAATGTTGTCCTTTCCCACCACACAAATGTAATTTCATTGATTTTTTTTAAAAAAGTATGTTTACTTGGGACTTAGTGTTGTCCAGTTGCGTGATCCTTCCACAAACTACTTCAAAGGAAGGCAGCATTTGCATAATATGTTTAATCCAGTTACTTCATTAACTCGTTTTATGAGTTTGAATGATACACTGAATTCAAAACCTAGCCAATTGGACTGTGTTTGCAAAAAAACATAGCCCCAGAAAGCTAACCAAGGTCAACACTAATCAAAGTTAACATTTTATGCAAACATAGCTGCTAGGGTTTTCTGTGACCCAGTTAAGCGCACTGCAAACCAAAAAGTAGCAACTGCAGATAGCACAGATATTTGAAAAGTTTCAAAAGTAAGTCTGAACACACACACACACACAAACACACACAAAAAAGGGTCAGCATGAGGTGGACTTCCGGTGGCAGGCGACCTTGTCGGACGCAGCTGTAGCTGCCTCCTGCCTGTTTCTGCGTAAAAGCCGTTTTGACAGCTAGCATCAGCTGTCAAACGGCTTGATACCTTTCCCCTGGGCAGAGGGGGATAGGTGAGCTACCCGGGGTAGGAGTTGAGTTCCTGAGTCGTCCCTTGTGGACGATGTAGGTGAGAACTCCTCCGGAGCCCCGGGCTTCTCCGCGATCCAGGACGCCTTCGCGTTAGCGAAGCTAGAAGCCGCCGCCACCGCTGCAACTTAAAGAGAACTGTGAGTTTTTTCCTGTAAGCAGACGAACCGACCCTGGAAGTTTGCTTTCTTTCTTGGACTTTACTCTAACTTGG
>NW_015396760.1:11350-13211 GCF_001527695.2 Protobothrops mucrosquamatus
TTACTTCATGAGGTGAGTTATGAGGGTAACTGTTGCCCTTTTTGAGAGATTCTGGGCAGCCTGGAAAGAATAGATGAGAAAATAGTGGGCAAGTCAGCTGATATCTTATCACCTAAATGAAAACTTAGCCCAAGTGGAGAAAGAAGATTTTCAAATAATTCAAAAAGACTCCACTATAATAAGCTGAGAATAAATGGGGTTAGGGTATTACCTCTTATAGTTTCCATGATTCTGCACAATATTTATCCCAGACTAGCTTTGAAAATAGCTCAGTGAAATCTGGAGAATTCAAGCTTCTTTGAGCTTGCCTAGATGAGTGGAGTTTGATGCCTTCATCCTCCATGGGTTTTGTCCCCAAACAAAAATCTTGCTCCAAAGGAAACAGCTCTTCTCCTGCCTTGCAGTTTCTCTCCCAAACCGAAGATCATGATATGTTCCTGCGCTCTTGGTCCTAATCTTTTTAATTTAACCATGTCCTATTCTTAAATAATTTCAACACCACTGATTTATGCATGCTCAGATTGAAGTGATGCACGAGAGCATCCCTCGTGCAGCAGTAGCGCATCTCCTAAACCACTAAGGTCACTCTCATATTGACCAGCTATGGACCTGACGTTTTCAAATTCAAATTCAGAATAGAGCTGGAAGGGACCTTGGAGGTCTTCTAGTCCAACCCCCTGCTCAAGCAGCAGACCCTGTTCCATTTCAGACAAGTGGCTGTCTAGTCTCTTCTTAAAATCCCCCAGTGATGAAGCACCCACAACTTCTGAAGGCAAGCTGTTGCACTGGTTAATTGTCTTCACCGTTAGGAAGTTTCTCCTTAATTCCAGGTAGCTTCTCTCCTTGATTAGTTTCCATCCATTGTTTCTTGGCCTGCCCTCTGGTGCTTTGGAAAATAAGTCGACTCCCTCTTCTTTGCGGCAGCCCCTCAAATATTGGAACACCTCTATCATGTCAGCCCTAGTCCTTCTCTTCTTCAGACTAGCCAAACTCAAATCCTGCAGCTGTTCTTCATATGTTTTAGTCTCCAGGCCTTTAATCATCTTATTTGTTTTTCTCTGCAATTTTTCCAAAGTCTCAACATCTTTTTTGTAATGTGGTGACCAAAACTGGATGCAGTATTCCAGGTGTGGTCTTACTAAAGTTTTATAAAGCAGTACCAATACTTCATGTGATTTTGATTCTATGCCTCTGTTTATTACTTGAGAGCCCATGGCAAAAATGTTAGGCTTCATGAGGCCAATATGGTAGTCTTTCTCAATTGGGTACTGCACTGTGTATGCTATGTTATGTTGGACTATAACTCCCATTTTCCACACCTAGCTTTTTATGGAAGATGGGAGTTGTGCAAAGAATTCCACATCGGGGAAAGGCTGCTCTAAGCATCTACAACTGTTTACCATTTCCATAAAACCACGACTCTTAGACTTCCATCCATGTTGAAAGCTTTTTTTGCGTAATTTATACCTAATAATCCTAAACATATATAGCAATCATTGTGGTTGGTTTTATTTTATGGTGCCAATTCATGCAGATGGCTTTAGCAGCTTAGTCATCAACACACCTCCTGTTCCCACAAGGTTTGTTTGCTTCAAGCTGTGATTTTGCACTGGTATAACATCAACAATTCTGGGCTGCTATTATTTTGCTATGTTGCCTACCTTGTTATCCCGTTAACTGTAACATAATAATCATTAGCATTTTCAGCTTGGCAATGATATCTGTGCTCCAAACAGCCGGTCAACTGCTGAATATCAGCAAAGGGGGATTCTGAATTGCTCTGCTGCCATATAAGGATACCTTGAGTTTTGCAGCCCAGATATGGGAGCCACGAACAAGGTTATAGTTTGGTCTGTTTTGC
>NW_015396760.1:14083-17951 GCF_001527695.2 Protobothrops mucrosquamatus
TTGTTATCCCGTTAACTGTAACATAATAATCATTAGCATTTTCAGCTTGGCAATGATATCTGTGCTCCAAACAGCCGGTCAACTGCTGAATATCAGCAAAGGGGGATTCTGAATTGCTCTGCTGCCATATAAGGATACCTTGAGTTTTGCAGCCCAGATATGGGAGCCACGAACAAGGTTATAGTTTGGTCTGTTTTGCGAATCTAAACCTTGACAAATGTTATGGTTCGTACATCAATGATAGAGGGACTGATCCTGAGAAAAGTTTTGGCTGTGCAAGGTCTCACACAGCTGAGCCAAGATTTGTGAACATAGCCTTTTCCAAATAAGGCAAGGACATTTAATGTATTGATTGTGGTGCTGATTGCTCTTATCAGTGATGATGTTAGGAGCTCAGTCTTTCCATGCCAAAAGATTCCACGATTTCCATTCAGAATTGCCTAGAAGGCTGGGAAAAGCTCTCCCTGGGGTAGAGTGTGTCATCTCCTCGCAAACCATAAGGATGCCAAAGTAGCAACATGTATGCGATGATGTAATCATGCAAAATCACCATTGCATTGGCTTAAACATGCGAGTCATAGTATTTGTATGATTGTATTGTCAATATATATGGTCACTTTCCCTTCTGTGGACACTCGTGATTTCTCCTCATATCTATACCCAGGAGAGAATCAAACAGTCAAGAGGACTGCTGGAACTGTATGCTCCTTTTTTTAATGTGGTTTATATGATCTTGGTAAGAAATGAGTCAGGCTTTGTTTATGGGATCATAACAGCTATTTTTAATGCTTCCATCGCTCCCCCACCACTGTGGGCTCCTCTGAACTTGAGGAAAACAAGTGTCCAAATGAGAAAAAATATCCAGATGCTCATCCTAATTTTCACAACTGCCTTGGGCTGTTCATTTTAAATTGGGATCCACATAAGGAGCCCTAGTGGCGCAGTGGTTAGAATGCAGCATTGCAGACTAACTCTGCCTGCTGCCTGGAGTTCGATCTTGATGGAGCTCAAAGTTGACTCAGCTTTCCATCCTTCTGAGTCGGTAAAATGAGGATCCAGATTGTTGGAGGCAATATGCTGACATTGTAAACCACTCAGAGTGTGCTGTAAAGCCTTATGGGGCGGTATATAAATCACAGTGCTATTACTATTGTCAGTCAATATTGAATGACAATTGTGGTTAAATTCAATTCATTGGTTATCTAAAAGGCAAAGTGGTAAATCCTTGAAAGCAGCAAATCCTGGAGTGAATTCATAAGATGACTCAATTCATATCTGCTACATCTATTATAGCTTGGAATCAGCTTTTCCACACTACTGTACTATTTACTGCTCAATAAATCACTATTCTGTCATGCAGTTTTTAGATGATCCAGGTTGCATGTAACTTTGAGATGGGGAACATGGACCTCTCTACCTTTTGTGGATCACTTTCAACAGCCTTAGCTAGCATGGAAGGTGATGAAGAATGCTGGGTGTTGTAGTACTTCAACTGCACCTAGAGATAGACAGAATCCTATCTTCTGGTTTTGGAAATCTAAATCTGACTAATCTAGGTATCACCGGATGGGTAGATAGCTTCAAAGACTTGTAGATTACAAGATAGGTAGTCCTTGACTTACAACAATTTGTTTAGTGACCATTCAAAGTTACAAAAGCACTGAAGAAAGTGACTTATGACCATTTTTCACATGACTGTTGCAGCATCCCTGTGGGCATGTAATCAGAAATTGGATGCTTGGCAACTGATATGTATTTATGATGATTGCAGTATCCTGGGGGCATATGATCACCTTTTGAAATCTTCTGACAAATCAATGGAGAAACCAGATTCACTTAATGACTGTGTTCAAAAAACTGTGATTAGAATGCAATACTGGAGGCTACTTCTGCTGACTGCCGGCTGCCAGCAGTTCGAATCTCACCGGCTCAAGGTTGACTCAGCCTTCCATTCTTCTGAGATCAGTAAAACGAGGATCAAGATTGTTGGGGGCCATATGCTGACTCTGTAAACCACTTAGAGAGGTCTGTAAAGCACTGTGAAGGGGTATATAAGTCTAAGTACTATTGCTATTAACAACTGCAGTGACTCACTTAGCAAGAGAGGTCGTAAAGTGAGGCAACAACTGTCTTGCTCAACAACTGTCTTGCTTAGCAATGGAAATTTTGGGCTCAGTTGTGGTTGTAAGATGAGACCTGGCTGTAATATATTCTTGTCTTTTTCAAATAGCCCTTCAGTGTGAATACTTTATTAAAGATTGTATTCTCCATACTATATTTTGAAGTAGACTGGATAACCATTTGTCTGAAATGATATAGGATATTTCCTGCTTGAGCAGACGGTTGGACTAGAAGACCTCCAAGGTCCCTTCCAACTCTGTTATTCTGTTAGGCTGACCCAGTTTGAAAACTGGATCATTGTAGTCTAGATGGGTAAAGAAAACAGGTCCTTTGCTTTTTGCCTTTGGTAGCAGAAAGAAGCTACATCTGCAGTGGGTTTGCAGGAAGAAAGAAGGAAATCCAGAAGGAGTTGTGATGGCGCAGTGTTTAGAATGCGGCATTGCAGGCTAACTCTGCCCACTGCCAGGAGTTCTAACCTGACCGGCTCAAGGTTGACTCAGCCTTCCCTCCTTCCGAGGTCAGTAAAATGAGGACCCAGATTGGGGGGGGGGAAAGGTTGACTCTGTAGACCGCTTAGGGAGGGCTGTAAAGCTGTAAGTCTAAATGCTATTGCTATTTGTATATCTTCTTTTGTTTCCTTCTGTTCATTATACCAACTATGCTTTATTTATTTCTTATTGTACTGTGAAGAGAAAACCTCACTGCTTCTTACTTGGCAGCAACTCACTCAAAATGGTTAGAAGGAGGGAACAATGCATACATCTGAATGTGAGGGAAAGAAAGAAGTGGGGTTATGATAGTGTTACACATGTATGAATGGGGAGGCACACATTTATCTGCATTATGACCTGTGCAACTCCCTGAGGTTAAAAAGAGTTGAGATAATAAGGCGGACAGCATATAAATTTAATAATAAACTTTTAAAAAGCTGCCCACCTATGATTCAGTGAAGAAAATAGGCCTATGTTTGCAGTAACCTCAGATAAACCAACCTCAGAATATTGGGCATTTGGGCTGGAAAATCTACAAGCTGCAGAATTCTGCAGAGGGAACCACTTTGCAAAGCCAATATTCTTGACACCAATGATCCAATGAACAGAGATAGCAAGATATTGTTATTTTAATCATCACCTCAAAATGTGTCTCATATTTGCTTTCAGAAATCGTGGGCACTCCATCCCTGGAGGTTTTTAAGAAGAGACTGGACAGTCACTTGTCTGAGATGGTATAGATTCTCCTGCTTTAGCAGGGGGCTGGACTAGAAGACCTGCAAGGTTCTATTCTATTCTATTCTATTCTATTCTATTCTATTCTATTCTATTCTATTCTATTCTATTCTATTTATTTAAACTGCAAAAATCTGGATGTCCACTAGAGGATTAGTGTTAGAAAACTGAATCCTCTGCTGCCCCCTGGACTCTATTTTTTTCAGCCCAGATGTGATAGGTCTATTTCAGTGGATTTTGTAGAGAGGAGCCCAGGGGAAAATGAGAGTATAATTTAAGTTTCTCTTTAACTGAAAACCACTTGTGTTTTTCCCTTGTTGCTTTTTTTTGGTAATATTGGCTACTGTGTGAGGCAGCTTTGAGCTAATCCCCCTTGATTCCCTGCCATTCCTGGCAATTGCACCAAAGACCTGAGGCTCTGAGTGAAACATCAAAAGGAAAATTAACATCTTCTATCAGCAATTAGAGGAAATTATGTAGATATACATCTTGTTTTATACCTTCTCATGTGCGTTTTTCAA
>NW_015396761.1:0-2861 GCF_001527695.2 Protobothrops mucrosquamatus
AGGAAGTTTCTCCTTAATTCCAGGTTGCTTCTCTCCTTGATTAGTTTCCATCCATTGTTTCTTGTCTTGCCTTCTAGTGCTTTGGAAAATAAGTTGACCCCCACATCTTTGTGGTGGCCCCTCAAATTCTGGAATACTGCTATCTTGTCACCCCAAGCCCTTCTTTTCTCTAGACTGATCATATCCAATCCCTGCAACCGTTCTTCATATGTTTTTGTCTCCAGACCCTTAATCATCTTAGTTGCTCTTCTTTGCACTTTTTCCAAAGTCTCAACATCTTTTTTGTAATGTGGTGACCAAAACTTGATGCAGTATTCCAGGTGTGGCCTTGCTAAGGCTTTATAAAGTGGTACTAATACTTCATGTGATTTTGATTCTATGCCTCTGTTTATACAACCCAGGATTGTATTAACTTTTTTGGCTGCTACTGCACATTGCTGGTTCATGTTTAAGTGATCGTCCATTAAGACTGATTCGCATCCTCATTCTCTTGCTTATTATACTTATTAGTATATACTTAGTGTATACTTATTATTATTATACTTACTTGTTATACTTATTAGGTACCACTCTGGTGGGAAAGTAACAGCGTTCCATGAGCCTCGGTGTATAGTCATGCTGGCCACATGTGTCTTCGAACAGCACTGGTTCCTTTGGCTAAGAAACAGAAATCAACACCGCCCCCTAGAGTTGGACATGACTGGGCAGGGGAAACCTTTGCCTTTATCTTTATCATTATCAACTTAATATGACACATTCACAAACTTAAAATTCATTCAGGTGTATGGTGATTCATTACAAGTAGCTTGCTCTGGACTGTAGTCATTACATGTAATCATTCATTTCATGTATCTTGGCGTATCATACAATCTGACCTTTGATGATCAGCCTTTAGGGACTTTTGCACAGATCAGTCTGCATGGTAAGTATTGTTCTTTATTTCCATGGAAAAACTGAGATTCAGAGGGGGAAAATTGAGCTGAGCCTTAGATGCTGTTTCTAAGAGTGTTTTAAAGCAAAACCTTTAGGCTCAGACTTCATATTATGTAAAATTCCAGTTCAGAGGCAGGATAATATTTTCAACAGAGCTTTGGGCAATGATCTAATGATTTTTCTCATGCTGTAACCAATGATTAATATTCAGTCTACATCCTGGTGCAAAATTACATTAGACTAAGCAACACTAATTGAGCATCTCATTAAGGACCAGCTTAAAAATCTGTGAAATTGCAAAGCTCTCAAACTTGTCGTTGGTGGCTGGTTTTTTGAATGATCCTTTGCTGAGTATTCAGACAGAGATGCTGAGATTCTAACAGTTCTCTCGGGAAATTTAGAAATATTGAAAATTAAATTCAAAGAACAGAAATTTTTTTGGGGGGATGGTTTAATAGTTGTACATTAGAGTACCTGATCTTTTTTCTACATAGACTTGCCTAAATGTCTTGTTATTTGATCCTATTGCTGTGTATACCAAGCAGAGAAAATGAGGTGGCAAAGTTTAAGAGCTAGAGTAGAAATCCAATTTCCCATGCAAGGTCTTCACATGTTCAGCCTTTTATATATGAAAAACTTTAAATGCAAGGCTTTCACTTCTAAACTCAAGACACACCACTTCTCTTTTGCAAATTGTTCATAAAATATGAGCAAAATTTCAGGAGTGATCACAGTTGCAAACCCAAAAAAAATATTCTCTAAAGGTGCATTTACATCATGACTGTATAATTATACTGTTTACTGTATAATGATTTATCAGCTTGGAGTTGCATAGCTGTATTGTGGATACTGAAAATATTAAAACTTGAAATAATAACCTATTGGTAAAAAAATAAAACTTGCTGCAGACTAATCACTGGTAGTGGAAAAAAGAACAGTAAGGTTAAGCTCTATGATCCAGATTCTGTTTGCGTAGTTCTTAATAGCAATGTGGGAAGGTTTAAACTGAACAGAGTGAGCAAACAGGAATTCACTATGACAGAGGTTCCAAACTGCCTTTGTTTACAGCATCTTTAATGTTACAAAGATATGATGTCACAAATGGGCAGAGCAAAAGCCAGCATTGCAAATGATGTCATAAAAATGTTAAAAAAAATTCCCACAACCCCTCTGTCAGTCTTTTAATGCACCCTTAAAAATTAAAAATTTCCTTGAAGAAATTTCATGAAAATTGTACAAATCACATTATTAAGGACAATAATTCCCAACAGGGATCTAGCATGCTTTCTAAAGTTATGGAAATTGTGGAAATTATCTATCTATCTATCTATCTATCTATCTATCTATCTATCTATCTATCTATCTATCTATCTATTTTTAATTTTTTAAAACATTTTCAGCATGTTCTAGGAACACCTAGTTAAAAACCTCTGTAAATAGCTTATGGAACTCTCTCTTATGAGAATCTTTTTTTAAAAGATTTTAAAGATTTTAAAAAAATGATCAGCAGCTTTTGTCACCAGTTTCAAAGAGCAAGAGCAGAGTTATCCTGTGGTAAGATGGGCAGCCAATAAATAGAATATTATAAATAAATATATTTCACTTTGTTCCTTTCTTAGACTGTTGAGTTTGCGACTTAAACAGAACTTCAAGAGAGCTAATTTCAATAAACTAAGAGAGGGTTTGGGAAGGATTCCATGGATGAGAATCCTCCAGGGGAAAACAACTGAAGAGGCTTGGGAAATTCTGAAAAGTGAGATAATAAAGGCCCAGTCTAGCACAATACCAACAAAGAGGAAAAATAACAGCTCTCAAAAGAAACCAGCATGGCTGCATAAAGAACTCTCTGATCAATTGAAAGATAAAAAGGACAAGTATAGAAAGTAGAAAGAGGGACACATAACTAAGTCAGAATATCAGCAAATAGC
>NW_015396761.1:4410-7918 GCF_001527695.2 Protobothrops mucrosquamatus
CCATATAACACCGCTGCTGCGCGAGCTGCATTGGCTGCCTGTGGCCTTCCGGGTGCGCTTCAAGGTGTTGACTATCATCTTCAAAGCGCTCCATGGCATCGGACCCGGATACCTTCGAGACCGCCTCCTGCCGCAGATTACCTCCCATCGACCTGTACGCTCCCACAGAGTGGGTCTCCTCAGGGTGCCGTCGGCCAGATAGTGCTGGCTGGCGACCCCAAGGGGGAGGGCCTTCTCTGTGGGAGCTCCCACCCTCTGGAATGAACTGCCCCCAGAGATCAGGGTGATCCCTGATCTCCCTTCCTTCCGCCGCGCCCTTAAGACCTGGTTATTCCAACTTGCAGGACTGGCCTAGGGCAATTTTTAGAGGGGTTTTAATCATATTTTAATTAGACTATATTTAAATATTTCTTCTTAATTAATTTTAATTCTGTAATTGTTATTTGTGTATTTTTAATCGATTGTCAGCCGCCCTGAGTCCGCAAGGAGAAGGGCGGGATATAAATTTAATAAATAAATAAATAAATAAATAAATAAATGTCTAGTTTAACAAAGAGAAGGACGAGGGGGGACATGATAGCAGTGCTCCAATGTCTCAGGGGCTGCCACAAAGAAGAGGGAGTCAAGCTATTTTCCAAAGCACCTGAAGGCAGGACAAGAAGCAACGGGTGGAAGCTAACCAAAGAGAGAAGCAACCTAGAACTAAGGAGAAACTTCCTGACAGTTAGAACAATTAACCAGTGGAACAACCTGCCTCCAGAAGCGGTGAATGCTCCAACACTGGAAGTTTTTAAGAAGAAACTGGACAGTCATTTGTCCGAAATGGTATAGGGTTTCCTGCCTGAGCAGGGGGTTGGACTAGATGACCTCCAAGGTCCCTTCCAACTTTATCATCATCATCATCATCATCATCATCATCATCATCATCATCATCATCATTATTATTTTGAAATCTCTCTCTCTCTCTCTCTCTCTCTCTCTCACACACACACACACACACACACACACATACACACACACACACACACACACATGGCTTCATGATACTTTCAATGATGTTCTACTTGTTGGCTATCCATCAAACAACAGCAGATGCTTTTTAAATGCTGAAGCATTTTAACTCAATTAAAAAGGGGAAAAAGTTTTCATTGCAAGTCCAAAGCTCTTTTCAAAACCTGGATAACATACCCATTACTTTTATAGGTGCTCTGTAAGAACTGGCAAGAATCGATCACTAAATTGCCACACTATTAATTGCCAGCTTCTTTTCTATAAAAATAGCTGGATATGGGAAATGGTCAAGACAAACAAAAATAGGGGAGGCTTTATTGCAATTTTTTATTCACTCTTTTAATTCAGAGCCAATAATGCTTATACTCAAAGTGGTTTTTCACAGTTTTCTTTTTTAATAATTTAGATTTTCTATTGGTAAAAGCACGTATTCTCATCACCTGTGATTGTAGCTCCACCTGTTGGCTTGGAAAGGAAGAAAGCCACTGAATCTGGACAAGGATTGAAATGCTAAGAGAGTGAACTTTCATCTTTCTAGATTAGTCAGCTAGAGTAGTGCAGAATGACCAGAACTAAAAACTGATTTTCACTGTTCTTTCCCAGAATCAAAATAGATCCGTTACCTTCTGCAAAACAAACCCAGCCCTTTGATGTAAATAGACACTGGGTGAGAGAAGTAGGAAGAGGCAGGAAGGCAGAGAGAAATAGTAGATCCTATGCAATCCTACACAAAGGACTCTACAGAACCACTCTTACCATATTTCTCAGTAGGCAAATGTATCTATGAAAATCTCGATCCATCTAATTCAATATTTGAATAACAAATGACTACATGGACAACTTTAAGCTAAAAAAGCACACCAACCTTAGTTAATGAAGAAATGATAGATATTCTGAAAGACGAAAAAGAAGATTAACTACTCTGGAAAAGTAGCTGCCCTAAATGCATCAGGTTTATTTCTATAGTCCAGACATTTTTGTGGTCTCTTAAAAATTAGGACTGCTTCAGCTTTTGACTTCCTGAGTCAAGAGAAGTCATTTAGATATTCTACTAGAGGCATAACACAAACTAGTTAGAATCAATAGCCAAAATGCAGGTAAAAGGGGAGGGGACCTTGGGCCATCAATTATGAATAAAAGAAAATAGGTTTCTATCAGTAGAATAAATCCTCTGGATGCATTACTCAAGACTTTAATGACAACTGCTGGCAGAAATAAAACATTTCTTTCATAGGTTGATGTTTTAATGAATCACAGCTATTATTTGCATATTGGACTCAACTCTGTCTAAAAACATATTACCAGTTTGGGAGCAAAACATTCAGGTTTTTCAAGTTTATAAGACCCATCATGACCTTGTTCAAATATTTCCACCAAGGGAAAAAAAAACAGACCCCAATTTGTTTAAGATCAAAAATAGGCCATAAAAAGGGATCTTTGGGAGAAGAAATGAAGCTATTATATTTCCTTCAGGAGCAGTAATTTTACATCATCTTTTGAAGACAGAACAGCTTGCTGTCACCTTAGGATAAAAACAAACGTGTCAGGAATTTTTTTTTTAATAATATGATTTGGGGCTACATATCTATCAGCTTTAAGTCCCGGAGCAGAGAGATACCAATCCTGCTTTTTTAAAGAACCATATGAGATAAATATTCAAAGCAGAGTGTTCAGCTTCTGGCATCTCATTATCAAGAAGATGCAGACAAGCTGTAGGGAAGTCCAAGGAGAGGAATTTTGACGATTCTGTGGCTGGAGGGGGCAAGTTCTAATCAAGATGACAAAGGAAGAACCATATGCAACTTAACAGTGTTATTATTTGAGAAGAGGCTAGGAAAGCTCTACAAATAGATGAAGTACATGAACATGGCAGGAGAGAGAGAGAGAGGAAAAGGGATGTTTTATGATAAAGATACAAGCAGAAATAATTAAATGGAATAAAGAGGTTGGATGAAGTTATTTCCTTCACAAGTCTTTGGCAATCAGAATGATTTCTCTATAAACCTTTTTATGATCTGCTACACATACACTGAATCAAGCATAAAGGAATGGGATGAGACCACAATTATAAAAGGAAATGAATTCTGCTGCCTCCCTCAATAAACTTGCTTTGGATTGAGCCTCATATGGCTTAATGTATTCTGAATATGCAGGAGTACTGTACTAGTAAATCTCAAGACCATGGCCCATAGCTACAAAGTCCTTTTCCAACTGAATTTATGTCCAACTTTACAAAATTGAAAAAGAGAACTGAGTAACATATATACAGTTGATGTAGATTATGCATCCAAGGGAAACGACTGGTTAAAGTTTATAAATCAGTATGGGATTTATAGATAAGTATATAAAAACATTACTAACAAAATGGGCTGCTGGACTGTTAAACTTTGGAGAATTGATGATATACCAGGTGATCAAAAAAAAGGAAATCTCTACCTTAAGAAAGAAGATTCAGGAAAATATGGAACAGTTAATTTGATATCTGTATCTGAGAAAA
>NW_015396762.1:0-1906 GCF_001527695.2 Protobothrops mucrosquamatus
GAGGAGGAATGTGCATGGGAGTTTAGTTAGAACATAACAATATTGTAACTAATGTGAGAACCAAGGTTTTTTGAAATAAGAGATGATAAGAAATGATGGGTTGAAGAACTGGAGGGAAAGCCTGCATTTCAAACTAATTGGAGAATGTGATTTATGACAGTTAATTAGAGGAGGGAATTGTGCTTTGATACTATGTGCTCAGGGGAGGGGAATTCAGATTTTGGCTTTGCCTATGTACTGATACTATGTGCTCAGGGGAGGGGAATTCAGATTTTGGCTTTGCCTATGTACGTGCAGATGCTATGCTACTTGAATAAAGATTCTTTAACGTAAACAATGCCTCGAAGTTCTTTGAAGAGTTTCATCTGTCAGAACCAGGACAATAAGATGCTAATATCAGCCTGTTACGATTCCTGTATGAATAAGGGGTCTTGGACAAGTGACAGAATGGAAAGGTGTTTTCAAATGATGCCCCTCAAAGATGTTTGGGACAAAAATGAATTTTATTTTCCACCTTCTCCCATTCCTTCAAGGCACTCTATTGGGAGTCTTTTCTTTATCTCAGATTTTGGAGAAGATTACAAGCAGACAGATTCTCTCTTACTGAAATAGGCCAGATACAGCTGGTGAACTTTCAAATTTCATAATTCAGATGCAACCAAGAATATTGCAATTTTCAATGATATGGGAGTGTGTGACTTCCACATCATACTACCAAATGATGCAAAGTGAGAGACCCATTTTCCATCTATTATGTTCCTTACACATCAAATGGAATGAAAGATGGATTCAATGCTGGTGATTACTAGACCATGAAGCATTTCATTAGTTGTTACTTTTAGAAAATAAAATGTACTGGCTTCCGTCAGTAGAGATTCCATATGTAGAAAAAGACTATTTTACAATTTAAACAAATTTACATGGATGCAAATTTCATTTATTAGAATTTTAAAAACATCGATTTGCATAGCATTTAAACAACTTTTTTTGTCAAAAATTGAACACATTTATATATCCCTGCTTAGAACTTACAGGAACTATTTGAACATAAAATATATATTTAACAGAATATATAATTATCCAAAATGTGATGTCATAAAGAGCAAATGTGCTTGAATCATAGCTGAAATTATTCATAAGTAAAAGAAAACAAAGTGTGCTTTAGCTTAACTTCAAAGCAAAATACAGACTATAAAGTTAAAAGACCCAGTAACTGATTGCTACATGCAAGAACATGAGGAGAAGCAATGATTATTCTGGGTAGAATATTTCCTACTAAATCTAAATACTCCACCCAACTCACAATGTCTTCAACTTATACCAAAAAAATGTAATAAAACGTGCAGTTGGCTTCTGTACTTAAGTTAAACCACATCAAAAGTTTCTCCCTTCCAGCTCTTCAGCAGGTAATCTTTGGATTTATTGCCATGTTCTTGTTATGTGATACATAGTAATCCATACTTCTGTAGAAGGCAAGCATAACTTTCCGAATCATGGGGAATAATATTAAGCCATCATATTAATAAACTATTTCTGTTACACATGTAAGTATTATTAACTTTCTTGAACTTCTGAAAGAGATGTAACTTAGTCCCATATATCTCATGCAGATGAAGTTAGAGGATAATCATTATACAAGATAATGGGAGAAAGTTAATCAGCCTCTCTCTGGCCCGATCATTAACCCAATCTGCAACATCCAGACTAATTTATTTATTTATTTATTTATTTATTTAATTTAATTTATATGCCGCCCTTCTCCCGACAGGGACTCAGGGCGGCGCACAACATATTTAAAACCATTAACATATATGCAATCCCCCCCTTAAAACCGAATTAAACCGAATTTTACTGTTGCGTCTTCCGAATATTTAAAACCCAATATAAAATCCACCCTAGGTCAGGT
>NW_015396762.1:5519-7917 GCF_001527695.2 Protobothrops mucrosquamatus
CAGGCCGCCGCAGCCACCGAGGAGGCCACCAAGTCCAAACGGGCCTCTAAAGATCATCATTCAGGGCATCTCCAAGTCCGAAGGGGCCAAGGGGGGCCGCCGAAAAAGCCCCCACGGTCAAAACGGGCGCCCAGAGGTAGTCGTCCGGGCCGCCCAGGCCACCGTCCAGGGGAAGCCGTCCAGGCCGTCCAGGCCGCCATGAGAAGAAGCCATCCGGGCCGCCCAAGAACCATCCGGGCCATCTCCCATAAGGAGAAGCCATACGGGCCGCCCAGGCCGCTACCTCCTCCAGGGGCATCTCCGCAGCCAGATGGTCTGGGCAGAGCGGTTCGGGCCGAGTTGTCCTCCCCAAAAATCACCGGAAAAAGCCACCCACAAACCACCAACGGGACCGCCGAGGACGGAGGCCGGGGAAGCCGAAGAGGCCGAAAAACCAGGTCGGCTCCACGTCCCCCCGCGCCCCCATGTGTCCCGTCTCCAGTCCAGGGGGGGCTTACTGGGAAGGGGGGAGTCTCCGGGCCTTCAGGGAGCTTTCCACGCTCCCCCTTTAGCCTCCTTTAGCCCCTTTGGCCATTTTCGGGCTCCGCATTTTTCGGAGCTATCCCACGAAGACCGCCATCGCTCACGCATGCGCAGTCATATGCTTAAAATAGTCATATGGAATAAAGTTGGGGAAAACTATAATATTAACTAGATCCACAGAGTCATCTCTGACTCACAACTATGCAACTTCTGTTTGAAGACTTCTAGTGAAGGAGAACTCACATATCATCTAGCACAGGGGTAGTCAACTTTGGCTCTTTTATGACTCGTGGACTTCAACTCCCAGAATTCCTGAGCCAGCTAAGCTAAGCTGGCTCAGGAATTCTGGGAATTGAAGTCCACAAGTTGTAAAAGAGCCAAGGTTGACTACCCCTGATCTAGCATCATGTTACAAGGAGTGACAATTTGTAGAGTCAGGAGGTTCCTCCTGAAGGTTAGCCTGAACCTCCTTCTTTGAAAATTTAACCTACTGAATTTGAAAATAAAGCATTGAAAATAAAAATGGAAGGTGGGGCCTAAAAGAAGCCTGCAGCTGAAACTATTTCGAACTGGTAGAATGTTCTTTTTCCCTCTAAGTCAATTAATTTGGTTCTGAACAACAGAGAATAAGATCATCCCCTTGTCTATGTGACAACCTCTCAGATATCTGAAAACTGCTATTACATCTCCCCTGTTATCTTTTTTATACCACTACGCTTTATTCCTCACAGGATGCATTTACCCTTCCCCTTCTTGGTAGCTCCCTCTGAAATTTCTCCAATTGGCCTTGGTTCTTTTTCAGCTGTGAATCGACTATAGTACTAATACAGAATATACTATTACAAATGGGGCCTAAACACAGCATAGGAGAATAGAACAATTAGTAGCTGTGATATATACTCCATGCTCCTGTTCAAGCACCTCAAGATAACATTCACCTTTTTTATTACCTTCATCATTTATTTATTAAGTTTATCTGCCACCCATCTTGAGGTTCGAGGTGACTCTGAACAGCTTTTAGCAGTTGCATCACATTGTTAGCTTATGTTTAAGTTGTGACTGAAGAGTTAACCCAGATTCCATATCCCTTCAAATGTACTATTGCCATATCAAGTCTCCTCCACCCAACATTCATGCCATATTTTTTCCTGTCCAGATGCATTGTTATTCATTTGTCCACTGTTTAAGCCTCACCAGAACTTTTAGGATCTTATCTTTCCACTTTGAATCTCACCCCCTTCCACCTGCAAACTCTGTAAGCCCCGTGGACTCCATCACCCAAGTCACTGATAACAATGTTCAACATCACAGAGTAAAAAGTAAAGGTAAAGGAAAATAATGTGGCAACACAAAGAGGATGTCAGCTCCAGTGTCTTAACTCTTCCTGTCATCATGAGTTTGAAGGGAAAAGGGAAATCTTCTTTGGCCTTGTAGGATTTCTACATGTTTACTGTTCAAGAAAAACAAAGACTCAAAATCATTGGCACTACGTTGACAGAAAAGTCTCCAAGTTTCAAAAATGATCCCCCCAACTCATGAAAGGCAAAAAGGCTGTCGATGAAAAAAGTAGAACTGAGATGCCTGTCCTTCTCCTTCTTATGCTTAGCACGCTTAGAATCAGATATTTTTTCCTACACCTAGAAAATACATAAGAAACAGTGTCTCCTGTATTATGTAAGTCCCATTTTCTTTTAAATATTTTTTTTTAAAAATAGTAACCATTAATTACATTTATTTGTAACAAACATGAATATTTGTAGGTGGAAAAAAGATAAGAGATGGGACTAGAGCTTTAAAAAACAAGAAAGAACTTCTGGGGTCCCAATTCTATTTAAAAATTCATTTTCTCTTATTGATTTTTTTTCTTAGTAATAAC
>NW_015396762.1:12884-18907 GCF_001527695.2 Protobothrops mucrosquamatus
TTTCCATAATTGTACATTTTATATTCATTTAAAATAGTATTATAAGTCTTAACCAAATGAAGAAGTAGAGCAGTGATGGCGAACCTTTTAGAGACTGAGTGCCCAAACTGCAACCCAAAACCCACTTATGCATCATCGAGTGCCGGGTGGGTGTGGCCCATTGGCTGAGTGTTGCCAATTGGGTGGGCGTGGCCAATTGGGTGGGCGTGGCTGCAGTGGTAATGGCAGACTGGGTGGGACTAAAAAGTTCAATCAATCAATTCCAACTTTGCAAGATCTTTTTTTTCCGCGAGAAATTGAAATTGACTGATTGAACCTTTTTTGTTTTTTGCACGTGGCAGCGGAGGCCTAAAGCGAAAAGGTTTTATAAAACCCAGCTGAAGGCCTAGGACTGGGGCGATGGCGTGCGTGCCCACAGAGAAGGCTCTGAGTGCCGCCTCTGGCACCCGTGCCATAGGTTCGCCACCACTGTAGTAGAGTAATAGTATTCAAGGTGAATACTTATGAATTCAACAGTAGCATTAAACATAATGTTATCTCTCAGCCTCAAACTTAGTTTGAATACTTAAAAATTGGGAAATACTTTTCCTGGCAACATATATTATAAACTGAAATTTAAAGTTATAGTTAGAAAAATGAATATTCAGCCCATTGCCACTTGCACAGTTGTTTAGCTACAAAATATATTTCAACAATATTTATAATAGTGCTAAATTACTAGATTTTGAGTTCAATAAATTATTCTGAGTCAGTTACAAAACTCTTTTTAATGCTGATACCCAATCACATGATAGCTTCATGTTTTTCCTGGTCAGAATGTAGAATTAAACACCAACTTTGGAAGAAGAGAGTCTTTCATATTACAACCTGCTTTACAAGTTCCATTGCTAATTGAAAGTGCAGCTATTTTTAGATTTATAATGGAAGTGAATAAAAAACAGGGATACTTAATAAAAGAACTGGAGCACTATAGACTCCCGGTGTTTTAGCTGCTAATTTATAAATCCAAATAGCTCCAGACTAAAGAAAATATAAAATGTGTGCCAGAATCACAGGCTTAAATTTGAAGAATAGAAACAAACTTCAGTCCTCAGTTCTTAGTGGAATTCAAAATAATTAGTTCAAAGGAATATTTTTTAAAAAAATTAAGATATGTATGAAGATATCAGAGATAGCTCTCCTAGTTTTTTTAGACCTCTTGGTGGTGTTCAGTGTCATTGATTGTGGTATGCAGAGGAGCCAATTGTTTCACGTTCACAAGAAAAAAGTCCAATACCAGATTAAGCCATTAATAAAGCAATAAACAAATACAAACCATCTGTCCTTCCCAAAGAAGACTGATTTCCAACCATTACAGTGCATGGGAACTGAAAGAAGTGCAAGAATTTGAACCTTAAAATAACTATAAACAGATCTTGCAACCCATCAATCCTTTAAACTGTGCTACCAGCTGCTGCTGTTCAAATAATAATCTAATACCTGAACTCTCTTTCAGACAGATCAGCAGATCAGTGTTAACGGCACCATTGACGTAAGAAAGAATGCAACAAGAGAATGTGGACATTCATATATCATACTCATTCTTCCCTTTCTTTTACTTTTTAAAAAAAATAAGTTGCCTCCAAAAGTCATAGGTTGCTGGGTCGAATTTTTCAGTTGATTTTGGGCATTTGTTGAGGTTCTTTAGAAAAGAGGAATCAACGGCAAGAGCCTAGCAGAGATCCAGAGATTAGTGTTCCATGCTATGAACAGGAAAAAAAATATGTCACTGAAAATAGTTGTTTTGCTTCCATTATCTCAGTCATGAGATCTTAGGAGGCTTCACAGGGTTGTAAAAATATAATTGTAGCCATATAAAGTGTGTGTCCTGCCCTCTCAAGAGAAAAATACATATCCACCCCCATGACTCTCACATTAAGTCTTTGTGTAGACACAGAATGACAGCAAAATCACAGATTATGTATGTTGAATTAGAGTAAAATTCTTATAGTTTTTTTCACTTCTAATCTTTGCTCATCATAATTAGAAGATAATGGTATTTCCTGGTAAATACAATTGTTATTAAAAGAAGGAAAATGTGTGTATGCTTACCATATCACACTGAACAATCTTCTTTAGAATTTTCTGCTTGGTTTTCAAATATATCTGCAGACCATCTACGCTTCTCACCTGCAGGAAGAATATAATGTATATTACCTTATTTTCTTATTTTTTTAATACCTTGTAAAGGAAGAAAGCTTATTAACAAATATTTAATTTTTCTTCATGTATTAATGGCTATTGTATCTGAATAAAAATTATCCAATAGTTTTAAAGAATTTTAAGTGGCTCATAATTTCATACTATGATACAATTATACTATAACATTTTTTTAATTATTGACATAAATAATAAAAAATCTGAACAAGAGTAAAATAGTAGCTAAAATAACATAAAAATCTCCAAAAGACTTTTCTATGAATCATGAAAGGCTTGAAAATGCATGTATAATTAGGTTTTGCAGCTGTTAGAACAGCAATATTTTTTTGCCTCTTCTCTACAATAGTTATCCTGAGATGTACTGAATATTTACACAATCAGATCAAATACAATTATGTACTTTCTTGAATACTTGATCTTTTAAAAATCTAGGTAGAACACAAACCAGCGGTGTTAGTATTGTTAATTCCTCACTGCAAGAGGTCCCCAACCATGGTCTCTAACTACTGCAAATACAGGCAGTCCTCGACTTATGGTCACAATTGAGTTCAAAATTTTTGTTGCTAAATGAAACATTTGTTAAGTGAATTTTGCTCCATTTTACAATTTTTTTTTTGCCACAGTTGTTAAGTGAATCACTGCAGTTGTTAAATTAGTAACACAGTTGTTAAGGGAATCTGGTTTTCCCATTTATTTTGCTTGTCAGGTCACAAAAGGTGATCACATGATCCCAGGACAGTATAATGGTCATAAATATGAGCCAGTTCCCAAGCGTCTGAATTTTGACCAGGTGACCATGGGGATGCTGCAATGATCTAAGTGTGAAAAGGGATCAAAACTCACTTTTTTCAGTGCTGTTGTAAAACTTCGAACAGTCACTAAATCGACTGTTGTAAATTGAGGCCTATCTTTAATTCTAGGGATGGAGAGAAAGCTTCTGTTCAAATATTTTTGTGTTATATATTGAGTTTAAACATTGATGCTTTGGAGTGATGTACTCAGTGTCACCTTGCATTATGAGATGAGCAACATATAAGTTGAATAAATAAATCAATAAAAACAAATGTGAACATCAATCCTCTTTGTTTGGCTATTCAGCAATTAGAATATAAAATTCTAAAAATGGATCAGGGTTTTTTAATGTTGGAAGTACAATTTCCAAAATTCTTGGCCAGCATGGTTAGTACCTAACGTGTACCTCACTACTTTTGATATTCTTATTGCAGTACATTTAGATAGAACTGTTTGTTACTAACTTCATTAATAAGGTTTTTTTTTACTTCATCAGTGTAAGGCCTTACTGAAGATTCACCTATTTTCTGTCAATACATGTAATACATGGTTTAACATAGTTCAATTACTCTTTTTTGTAGTATTTTATTAATTTTTTAATTTTACATTTAAGTATTTAAAAAGCAATGTGGTGGTTGGGTTAATCGATAATTCAATAGCATACAAAAATCTTTAGTACAAATCTCAAAGTACCACATCAAATATTTCCTCTCTTTTTCCCTTAATATCTACTGTCTCATATTTGAACAAATACAGTTCTTATTATATCATGTCAGTGCTTTTAAGTCATCAAATAGATCTCCCTCTGTTGTTATATATATTATTTGAAATAAGAGAGACCATCCAGTCGCCATTTTTTGGGAAGGGCTAACAAATTGTCTTTCTATTATTCCAAATCCCCATAGTTGTCCTGATATGTTTGTCTTCCCTTCGGTCTGTTCTTCTTCTTGCTCCTCAAATTTCTTCTGATTTATATAGAAAGTCTTTTCCATCTTCAGTGTTGTCAGTCCCTTTTCTGGGTTTTCCATTGACTGTATTTGTTGGTCAGTTGAATCCTCTATCATAGTATTTAATTGTTCCACTTCTTCTGTTATCTTCTGCATAGTTGATTCTTTAATTGTGGTCAAAATTTGGGTTCGTATATCTAGGCTGACATCTTGTTCTTTTCTGTAGGATCTTATTTCATCACAAGCTGAAAGAATGGTTTCATTATTGCTTTCAACATAAAAAGAATCTGTTCCTGATCTTCATCCATATTCTCTTGATGGTGTGTTAAGTTGAGGGCTTTAAAGTCAGAGAATGAAAATAATTTTATAACTGGGTATAGGACACAGCTGAGCTTCTCACAGCTAGTATTTGTCAAGGTTGAAAAAGTCTTATCTATAGTCTGGGCTTTAAGCCAAGTCTCCTTTAGACAATAACAAGTTGTAATATCAAACTTGGCCACAAGATGTCACCAATGCTGTTTAAGATTTTTTAAGTCCAAAATTTTTATAATC
The DNA here is from genome assembly GCF_001527695.2 of Protobothrops mucrosquamatus. Lineage (NCBI taxonomy): Eukaryota > Metazoa > Chordata > Lepidosauria > Squamata > Viperidae > Protobothrops > Protobothrops mucrosquamatus. The sequence goes on from NW_015396762.1 coordinate 17,375, forward strand.
CTTTTTCCAATTTTATTTCTTTTTTGTAAATAAAAACCAAAGTCTTCTGTAAAGATAAGAAATCTTTTGGTTCCCAAATTTTAGAAGCATATAAATCCAGTTAGAGTAAGGTTATTCTTTCAGAGTTTTAACTCCCCTGGATAGTCAGTCGCTGCTAATCTTAGAGGGTGGGATAGAAGTTCCCTTCCCTCTCATAGGGGGGAAGATGCTTTGGGCAGCTTTTATAGGAAAAGAAAATACTTGGGATTGAAGAGAGGTTCAGATCTCACCCAGTCTCATCCGTGCTGTTTTAGAAGTGCCTGGTGATAAGTTTGACTTTGGCTGTCTGCACCCTAGTGACGAGCCATATTTCTATGGCTGGTCTTTCGTCCGCCGGTTTGGAGGGCTGCCCCGGATCGAGCAGAAGGGTTTCTGCCCTCCCGTGATCAAGCAGGGGTCCCCTCTTTGCTTGTCGTCCCTACAGGGCAACTCTCGATCCTTTCCAGGGTCCCCCAGCAGAGCAAAACTGAACACGGAAGATGGAGCTCGCCTTCCAGTGTCCGCAGCGGCTACGATGGCAAACCGGAAGTCTAACATATTTCAATTACCGGTATTCTGTTGAGCCCTTAGAACAGTTCCTAAAGGAATGTAAGGATCCTATTCTCTCCATGAAAACATGCAAGGCAATTTTCCACCATGTACACCCTTACTTGAATAGAATATGAGTAATTTTTATAGCACTTAGTTCCATGTAGGCATGCTTAATTGCCACACAAACTTGATTCAGCACCACTTCTCACAATTCTCTCCATGTTCATTCAATGCAACAAACATTTCTATATATAATGCTTATGAATATTAAACAATTTTGAGTTGTTTCAAGTAAATGGAAACAATCTTTATGCAGGAATTATGATTAAGACAGTAAAAACAAAAAAAATAATGAAATATCAGATTACTTAAAAGCACTGTCTTACTCATAAAAAATGTACCTGTTGAATGATAATTAAACTGCCTTCAGTTTGCCACTAAATTAAATATTATCATTAAAGGAACATTTTAAGAACAATGTTCTTACTCCTATCATCTAATATCTCTCAAGGTCACTTTCTTTGGTAACTTAATAAAAATTACATCATTGTTCTCTATCCATCTGTAGGAGAAGGGGCGTTGTCTTACCTGAACGCCTTTTCTCAGCACGGAGATGGAGACTCCACCATTGGGTAGTAGACTGTATTCCTGCCCAATCAGATCAAGTCAGCCAAAGTTGCCACGCCCGTCCTGGACCCTAGACTCCAGTCTTTGACGCGAGCGTAGCCATTGACTGACAGCAAGACGTTGTGGCTCACCAAACGAACAGACCCAAGGCCAAATGACCTAAAAGGGTGGGAGGTGGAGTCTCCATCTCCGTGCTGAGAAAAGGCGTTCAGGTAAGACAACGCCCCTTCTCCAGCACTGAGATGGAGACTCCACCATTGGGACATACCAAAGCCTACTGTCCCTGAGGGTGGGTAGCAGACTGGTCCTGAGTGGCACTTTGGAGTAAAAACCTGT
>NW_015396763.1:0-5071 GCF_001527695.2 Protobothrops mucrosquamatus
ACTGCTAAAGTTCCCAGCCAGGGAACCAGGAGAATTAAAGTCCCAAAGCATTTGAAGGAAGCCACTTTGGGAAAAGCACTGTTGAAGATTAATCCCTGTTCTGTTGGAAATAAGTGATTGTTTCTAAAGTAGTTTTCTTGCTAAAGGCATCGTTCCATTTTTCAAAATAGCCTGCATGCTTTTTTGAAACTTGCCTGGTCTCTGTTTCTTCTCTCCTGTGGTGGTTGCCATCCATATGTAATTTCATCCAAAATGATCTGTCAGAGAGCATGGAGTGTGACTGATGGATCACGTATCCCCAAAGAACTTGCAGTTTTAATCACCATCTTTTTTAACCAACCATTGGGTTAAAAATGAAGTGATTTTTGTCCCCTCTAAGAAGAAATGTTTGTACTCTTTATAGGAAGGGATTTGAGAGAGCGATATATATTAAATAAGTGCATTCTGCATGCCCTTAGAATACCCGCTTGGAAGTAATTGGATTAATCTCTAAGATGTCCATCAGGGCTCCCTAAATCTGTGGTTCTCAGATTCTTGGAAATGGATGAGATGGGCATATCAGTCATAACCAAAGCGACTTAGGATACCTTGACTTTAGAGGAACATGTTTATGAGGAAGTCAGCTTTAGGGTTACAATTAATTCCTAGTTCACATACTCCTGCTGGGCAAGGCCAAGGTCTTTTCACAATTTTGCCACGCAAACCATGCCATCCTTAGGAACATCTGATGGACTGCTGTGAGAACCAGAACTTGGACTAACACAGGAAGACGCTAGTAGCAAGAGAAAATGGCTCATTATGATAGATAGTGGTGACAATCTTTCAATGTGGGGAAAGAAAAGAAACAGCTTACGGTGCAGAGTGATTGTGGATTCAGTGTTTCTTTGCTAGGGCTTCCGTAAAATATACAAGCAAGACTAGTGGCCACAACCCCTATTACATCCAAAATAACTTACTTCTGGGTAGACCTGAGCAAGATTGGGTTACAGGTGACAAGTGGGGCAGCTAGTAATAGTATATTATTGAATCAGAGCAGTCGATTTTTACAAGGACTTTATGTCTATAGAGATTCTCAATCATCCAGGTCATGGTTGTCCAAAGTGCTTTTTCCAAAAGGCAGTTGGACTTTCTTAGTTTTTTTGTTTGAAAATGTTTTGCTTCTCATCCAAGAAGTTTCTTCAGTTCTAACTGACTGATGGGTAAATGGAAGAATGTATACATATAACTCTTTCCATTATAATTCCATCCATTCTCCATTAGTCAGAACTGAAGAAGCTTCTTGGATGAGAAGTGAAATGTTTTAAAACAAAAAGAGAGAGAGAAAGTCTGTTGGAAAAAGCACCATTGGGACAACAGATTTTAAAAATAAATTGGTAAAAGAGGAAGCAAAAGTAAAGCACCTATCATTTGCCTTATAACACAACAAGTTCTATCAGTACAGTAATGTTATTGAGATAATGGTTGATAGGGCTGTGTAAGTGATTCAAACTGAACTCCAAAAAGAGTGTGGAGTATGCAGCTGTGTAGAAAAAGCACCTGTTGGCAATCCATTAAAGTAGCAGCATCCAGTTCCAGAATGAGGCAGTTCCTGGGGAAAAAAGGGTGGCAGGTTTAAGGAATTGCTGGCACTGTGTTTGAACTCCTGCATAGCTTCAAGCAATTTCCTGAATTCAAATCAGAAGCACTGTACAGTTCAGCACTTAATAGAAAATACACAATTTCCTGTTAGAAAATCTCTAATTGGAGTGTACACCAATAGCTAGAGATCCCATGTCTCATGTAACCCTTCGTGACCTATTCCAAGTGAAACAAATAATCAGTTGAGGGAACCGTCTGGGAAAAAAATAAAATAAAATGGGAGGAAACGATATCGACATCAAGAGAATTTGTATGGGTATGCTTAGCATCAATTGAACGTTCTGATGCAAATCCACTTAAAGGTAGATCAGGCTTTCCCTATTTCTCACTTCCCAGAAACCTACTGTACCAAACATTCGGACAACTGCTTGACCCCAGAGCTGTCTGTTTGTAACAGTGATGGCAAACTGTTAGATGAAGAGCAGCCCAAGAAGAAGCACAGAAGGAACCGTACCACCTTCACTACTTATCAACTTCATGAGCTGGAGCGAGCCTTTGAAAAATCCCACTATCCTGACGTTTACAGTCGAGAAGAGCTGGCCATGAAAGTCAATCTACCTGAAGTCAGGGTTCAGGTAAAAGACATGTTCTTCCCTTCCCTTCCCTTTTCCCATCTAGTTGTATCATGGAATTTCGACTAGCTAACCTCTTTTTTCTTCCTTCATTAGAGCATTGCAACACAACAGCAGCTTTGTTTTATTAATCCAATTTAAAGGCCCTCTCTTTCTTTCTTTTTGTATTTTTGCCCCTCTGGAGATAATTTTAGATTTGCACCCATGTTAAATGGTTCGTAAAGGGATTTTCTCTAATCTGGGTGTGTGAGTGTGTGTGTGTTCTAACATTTCAGAGTGTAATTATTGGTGTTTGGTTTCAGCACCTGTAAGTCGTGGTCCTTCCACTCATGGCATTAAAGAGTCCATAAAAAGGTAGATAGTGCCATTTGCAAAAATCACCTGAAATCGCAAAATGTAAATGTAAAAATGAATTAATCTCTTGTTTTGCTTTCTGTAACATTCACCTTATTACAAGTGTAAGGTTGTTCCATATTGTTTCTGGATATGTTTGTGAATAATTGTATGTATTTGGTGTGCACTTTCCCAAATTTCCACATTTCTGCAAGCAATTTTCAGGAAGATTTGCCTGATGATATAAAATTACTTCCATAGTTTTTGATTCTAGAGATTCATCACCAAATATGGAGTACTATCAAAGCCCACTTTATATTCTGATTCAGTGTTAGTTTGAGCAATATAAATGAAGCTTGTTTATATTAAAATTTGATCCAAGTGAATTTGTAAACAGAAGTCTTTGTTTATTCATTGGATCCTATAAATCCAAGGATGGCAGGAGAGGTCCAAAAATGGAAGATAGATAAAAGTTTAATGAATTATTTTTTAATTGAGAATACTATACTGTAGAAGACAGCATGGTTAGTTGATACCCCACCTTTCTTTTTAGTGCTTCATTCCTTTAGCTGTTATTTTTCCTTGCAAATTTCAAAATCAGAATGCCCCTTTCTTCCAAACAACCACTTTAAAGTCTGTTTGGGGTATACTTGAAGGTAGTTATTTCACTAATTATGGGAATTTTGAAGCTGAAATTAATTAAAAGAAAGCAAGCGTGTATTTTAATCACTTATGTTCTATGGTACACATTTTCTTTCATGTCTCAAAAAATTAATTGCAATGTAATTAACTAAGATCAAACTATTACCGTTTCTATTTTAAAGAAAATGCATTTATGCCCTTGGCATCAGTCCTTTTAACTGCTTGATCAAATCACAAATAAGTCATACGTTGAACCATTGAGTCAAGCTAAGGGACTTAATTATTATGCTTAGCCTGTAACTGCAGCAAATTGGGACAACTGTCCCTTCCTTCCATCAAAATTGCCACTTTTATTTATGCCCCATAGACTGTCAGACAGAAAGAATCAAGTACAGAGAACTTTCCAGTTGTTAAAGCTGCAGTATAGTAAGCATTTATAATGCTAACAGCTCTGTGTCAATAAATATGGAATAAGACTGCTTGACCTAGAGATTAGAAATTAGCTTCGCGTGATACACTATAAAGATGCCTTCTTAGAAAAAAGAAATGCCTAATGAACATAAAGAGAAACGTTATATCAGATTACTAATGTAATATAACTTTTTACTAATGTAATATGATTGTAATCCCTAAATTTGGGGGTAATGCTAGGGTGACTGAATGGAGTTGAGCGTTTACTAGCCAGATTCCCCTTTTAATGTTATTGGGAGGGCAAGAACATGTAAGAATGAGGTCTATATTTGCATTATAGAGAACAGCAAAACTCGGACAATTTGTCTTTTTTAAAAAACAAATTATTAAAAATTATAATTGCAATAGTAAAAAATATAGCTAAAAGAAAGAAAAAAGAGAAGAAAGAGTAAAAAATACAAAGGAAAGGGAAAACTAGACAATGGAAAGAAAAAAGTAAGAATATAGTAAAAAAAAGGAAAGAATTATATAAAGAAGTGACTTCCAACTTTCATTACAAGAAATATAAACAACGTTAGCAACTTTTCACCACCTTTTAATTTATAGCTAATGATCTTTTGATCCCACTCCCACTGTCCCACTTCTTATCTTTAAACAAATTCATAAAGCATCACTATTTCAGCCTGGTGTTAGCAAAGGTCCATTAAGAATTGCCAGAAATAATAGCATATTTATTTTAGCCTTGATCAAATAAACCAACTTTATATTCCTTCCTTTTACTTCTTACAACTGTAATCTGTAGTCCATTCAAATAACATCATAGAACTTGGTTTCTTTTCATTTCTTTTTTACTTCTTTTCTCAAGATTCATCCAAACTTTAACCAAACCTCTTTTGTAAATCCAATATAAAAGAATTATTCAGGTTATTCTCTTAGTTTGTTACTTGTTATTTCTATTTTACTATTTTAAAGCATCAATCAATTTCTGGTATGTCTATTTAAACATCTTTTCCATATCATTCTTGGAGCCTGTCATTTCTAGATCCACTTTCAGTGTCAACTCTTTCTGTCTTGTCAGATAAATCTTGCTTCCCTTTTGCCATTTCTTCAAAATCATTTTTGCTACATATCTAAACATATTATGAGAAAGGCAGGATTGGAAATAATAACAGTTGGAATCAAAATTGGAGATCAAAACACAATCTCAGATATGCAGGTCATGCCATCTTATGAGCTGGACATACAGAAGACTTTGAAGAGCTCATTTTAAAACGCGTAGAAGGAAAATGAGAAATCCAGGATAAGTTTAAATAGTGAAGACCAAAGGAAAAACACAAATCATTTTACCAATTTAATGAAAACAAAAATGGGTTTATAAACTAAGAGATATAATAAGAGCAATTGTTGTGGGAGAGAGGAATGGCCACTGTCAACAAATTCAAACATGCATTCAATTAAAATTGTTTAGAACCCAA
>NW_015396763.1:9779-13996 GCF_001527695.2 Protobothrops mucrosquamatus
GTCTCTCACCTGGAGAAAGGAGTCCTTTTTTTCTTCCTTCCACAAAAGTCCAATCACTCCCCTCTTTTTAAATATGCCTTATTTTAATTGTGATGCGTCTGACATAAATAAACAAGCACTCCCTTCTTTCTGAGGTCTTCCAGTCTCACCTTCTACTGACCTTCCTTCTACTTCTTCCACCTATAAAGATCAGGTGATGCATAAGATCAATCCCAGACTAAACCTTGGGGCCACCTCACATGTAAAAAACAGGGTCATGGATGCTATCTTTTTTTTTTTTTTTAAATCCTCAACAGATGCTCCTACTGCAAGTGATTATTAGCCCTTCGCATTCAAGAGCCAGCTTTCAAATTTCCAAATGAATCTTGAGATGTGTAATAAAAGTAACTCCCAGATATGGAAAAAAAACCTCTATATTTACAATCTATTATTGTCACTTGGAGTGAAAACGTTGGTGTGCTGGGAAGAAGTCTGTCACAGGGAATAAGGCAAATGGAATTAATAAAGGTGCATGGCTGAATTGTAAGGAGATAGGGAGGTTCTGTTTTAAAAATGTGTAATTAATGCAGGCCTTTGACTCCAAGCTTTTAATCTCCTGTAACTGGCATTCCAAGGAATCAAAGAAGTAGCATTTGGCTGACCACAGAGAGTTGTTTGAAAAAAAAAAGTTTGGGGACAAAAACGTTTAGTTGGAACTGGTTGGGCTGACTTAAATCAGGGTTGTTTAATGCCATGTTCCTTCAGTTATACTTACAGTTTAATTAAAGACATTTTAAAAACATAAATATTGCAAATTTCATCTCAGTCGAGGTCTGTAAGAGCAGGCAGAGGTTACATTAGACTTTAGAGCATCTTAATATTATTAAACCAAATCACTCGCTCACAAGAGAAATTCCTAATCCCAGAATCAGGAAACACATTTATGAGGAATAAACCCATCTTCTCCCAACTTGTTCGACAACTTGTTCAATAAAGCATTTTGCATTTTTTTAAAAAGAAAAAACATCATTTCTGGAGATTTTTTACCCTTTTCCTATCTCCCATTTGGTCAATGTTCCACTTGGTTCAGCACCTAAAAACAGCTCTGTTTTAAGAAGAAGAATCAGGCTGCACTCATGAGGAGAAAAAGGTCACCACACACACACACACACACACAGCATTACCATTTTGGAGACAAGAATCTGTGTATTTTGTATTTTAATTTTTTGAATAAAAATAAAAATTTGGAAGAAGAAAAAAAGAGAATCTGCCACAGATACGCCCTGACTGCCGGCCTTCTCCTGTAGGCCCAACCTTGCGATTTAGAAACTCTTGTGTTTTACAACTGCCCCCATTATCTCTGTTACCACATTTAATGGGTCTGGAACCCTTTTAACTCAAACCTTCTCCTGCATGGCCCATCCACCCCTCCTCGCCCCCCCTCCCGCTCCCTCCCTCCCCCCCCTCTTTTTCCAAGCGGGCAGGGTGCTTTACAGGCATTCTGGAAATTGTGGCAATTAACGCTTCTCATTAGGGAGAGAAGCCCGGCTCACAAGGCCCTGCATTGTTTCTCTGGGGTGGGGAGGGCTCCGTAAAGAGTGGGGGACCTCTCCATTCAGCATTTCCCACTCATTGTGGTCAGACAAAGGGAGGCTTCTAATTATATTTTCACAATCTGTGCGTATCTTGGAGGGCCCTGTCAAAAACAAGCCCATCATCTTTGTTCAACTTTCATTCAGGGACCTTTTTAACCTTAGCAGTTTCTCAACATCCCTCACCAAAAGGGCCCTGGAAACAATGGGGGCTTCCATTTGTCGAGAACTTCTCGGGCCCATCATAATGGGAATCACTGTATTTTGAAAACAGTCCCCTTCACTCTCCTTCCCTTTCCAAGCACTTCGCCCTTCGCCTTTCTCCCTAAAACCAAGTCGACAAGCTCAAGCCGTGGGCAGACAATGCATTGTTTGGGATGGTTTGGAAACACACAAGGGGACAAAAAAACAACAACAAAAACCTCAACACAATGAAGGACTTGAAAAAGGAGTAAGTGCCTTTCGAGATGAAGGAGAGCCTAGTGGTTAAGGAAATCCTGGGTTCGGCTCCTCCCTTGACCACAAAGCTCAAGAGATCATGGTGGGCCAGACTCTTTTCTTCCAGCAGACAAGGATCTTGCATTTCTTTTAAAAAAAATAAAAATAAAATAAAAGCAGAAAAACTCTGTGAATGAGATGGGTGGTACCTAAATTTGACAAATAAATAAATAAATAAAATTTGGTCACACAGTTGCAGATGCCCTATTGACTTTTTTGGCTCTCCCAGAGGATCTACCTCAAAGCAGTTAAAACTCATCAAGATTCTGGCATTCTCTGCTGCAGAGCAGCCTAATAATTTTACACAAAGCTGCAAGTATTCAAAAAGCCATAATGTACAGTGTGCTTCCAAAGAACAGCTTTAGAGCAGGGGTCACCAAAACCCAGGGCTACGGCCCACTACCGGGCCATGGCCTATTTGCAACTGGGCCACATGAGCAGCAGGCTGGCACGCACGCACTCACACGCAGTTCTGCTTGAGCGATCAGGGGGGCTGGCGCACATGCACATGCGCACATTCAACTTGTGCAAGTTGAGCTGCTCTGGCCCACCACTCATGCAAGTTAAGCTGCAGGTACATATGTGTGTCAGCTTGCCACTCATGTGGCCTGGTTCCACTCTCCCCCCCTCTACCAGTCCACCAAGCCACAACGGTTGGGGACCAATGCTTTAGAGGACAGCTTTTGTAAAACGCAAATTAAACCTGGTTTGTACAGCATCTCCCATCCATCAACAAATAAAAGGCAGGGAGGGGAGGATGTAGCCTTGAAGGTGTAGGACCATCTAGGACAGGGGTAGTCAACCTTGGCTCTTTTATGACTCATGGACTTCAATTCCCAGAATTCCTGAGCCAGCTTAGCTGGCTCAGGAATTCTGGGAGTTGAAGTCCATGAGTCATAAAAGAGCTAAGGTTGACTACCCCTGATCTAGGACTTCCTCTAAAATGTACCCCTTAATGTACTATTTAATGAGATGAAGGAGAAAAAAGGATTAAGGGGCAATACTTGACTAACCTATATTTAATTAACTTTTTATTACAACACAATATCTGTCCTCATCTTATTTCCTCTTCTAAAAGACATCTCATCTTTAAACACTTGTATTAACATTAATGGCGGACTTTTAAAACTGACATTAGCTTCATTGTTACCTTGATTTGCTTTTGTGTGGAAATCAGTTCAAGGGCTTTACCAGAATATCAATTAAATCAATGAATTACATGATATTAAATAAGCCAAGTGATAAATAAATGACCTCAGCGTATTAGTAGGAAGTGAGCAGATTGATTCCTTTTGTAGCAAAAACCCGCCTTGGTTGGTTAATTATGTAATGCAATAATTATATAATACACTGACCCATTAGTGATTAATTCCTTCTGCATCATCTGGTAGTTCATTGTAACAACATTTACAGGGTTATCTGGATCTTTATCCATTTTGTTGGAAATTCCCCAAAGTGCTAAAGATTTTGGACATCAGCAGCAACAGAAATTCAGAATGTTTACTGTACTTGTCTTTAATTTGATTCAACATACCAATTTGACTTGAAAAGTGTTTTTTTAAAGCTTTCATATGGTATGTTACTATATTGTATTATTTTATTATGTTCCCTTTCCTTTTTAAAATGCTTTTAGAAGCTTTTATCATTTTAAATATCTTATAATCCACTCAAATACTTTATGTTGGTGAACAAAGAATAATAATAATTTGGAAAAAGCAAAGAAAAAATATTAAAAATGAGCAATACAGAATAGTGAAAGTGAGCTTTTTTTTCTAGGTATCAGTTTTATTATGTATTAAAATAAATTTCATCTGGAACACCACAAATCATAAAGGATTAACTTGCAGAAAAATTCTGGACCATCCTTGGAATGGTCAAAATAATGTGATCTGAAAGAGGAAAATGAATTATATTTCTGGAATTTATTTATTTATTTATTTATTTAATTTATTTATTTATTTATTTATTTATTTATTTATTTATTTTTTGACTTATATGCCGCCCTTCTCCCCACGGGACTCAGGGCGGCTCACAGCATATTAAAACAACATAGCACATTTCCCCAATAAAAGCCAATTAAAAACCAAATATTTGTAGCTGTGTCTCTTATTAAAAATCATTAAAAAATTATCCCTATTTAAAATTCAC
>NW_015396763.1:16084-17696 GCF_001527695.2 Protobothrops mucrosquamatus
AAAGAGCCATGTCTTGAGGGCGCGACGGAAGGTAAGGAGATCCGGAATTATCCGAATCTCGGGGGGTAGTTCGTTCCAGAGGGTGGGGGCACCCACAGAGAAGGCCCTCCCCCTGGGGGTCGCCAGCCGGCACTGCTTGGCCGACGGCACCCTGAGGAGACCCACTCTGTGGGAGCGTACCGGTCTGTGGGAAGGAATCCCTTTTCTTTCTTCCTCCCTTCCTTCCTCCCTCCCTCCCTCCCTCTTTCCTTCCTTCCTTCCTTCCTTCCTTCCTTCCTTCCTTCCTCCCTCCCTCCCTTTCCTTCCTTCCTTCTTTCCTCCCTCACCCTTCCTTTCTTCCTTTCTTCCTTCCTTCCTCTCTTTTTCCTTCCTTCCTTCCTTCCTTCCTTCATCCCCCTTCCTTCCTTCCTTCCTTCCTTCCATCCATCCATCCATCCATCCATCCATCCATCCATCCATCATAGGATTGGAAATAACTTTAGAGGTCATCTAATCCACTTTAGCCACATCTACTAGCTTTCTGTCACCTGTAAACTTGATAAAAATGTTAACAGTCCTGTGGCCTGTACTCTACTCAATATCTCCCTCCCAGCTAAAGTTTACCTAAACTGATATCACCAAATATGTAAGGGAACTTCTGCTACAGTTAGGTTTCAAGCTGACAAAGCCACAGTTCTGTTGTGGAGGATCCACCTTTTGAACAGACATGTGAACATAGCTAGACTGGGTGAGGACAGTGTAACCAATGCAGATGTGCAGAATGAAGTACTTCCAATTCTTTCATTGAATAAGAATGAAAAGATTTCATCTTTCCATGATTCTTATCCAATATTCATAGAGCAGTATCTTGGGAAATTGTCTGTTACAGCTGTGGCTCAAGATATAATGTTCACTGCATTAAATGAAGAAGACACGCTAAAAACAGCCCAATCTCTTTGGGTGTCTATGGAAAAGTCATACACATGTTAAATAAATGATGACGATGTGGGGAAAAAGTGAGGAAGCAGGGCCTCCATCTAGAGGTGCTCCTGAAAATATTTGTCTTCCATAATGGAAACAAGGTGGTGATTAAGTAAACAATGGAATATGATGTGGGTGGTATTTTGATTGAATAGGTAGACTTACGTTCTTATGGAGGTCTATCATTTTAACTTCATTGCACCAACTCCAAAGGTCAAAGGTAGTCTCTAACAAGAAACTCAGTTTTAGCCTTGATGACTGGCATCTTGCGCTGAGCTTAATATGTTTCCCCAGACCAAGTTGTGTAAATATTTTTTATTCCTAAAAAAAAACAGGAATTTGCTGACCTTTCTTGATAGGCTTTAGATCTACACTTTAAGGAACCCTTTCCTCGTCTTTTATCTGGCATCTGAATTATGGATAAACAGGAGACATTGGCATATCTGAAATTGTAGCAAGTCTTCCTACCAGAGATTCAGTTGTATTCCAGACTCTGAAAAGAGTGCAGAGAAGAACAACAAAGATGATTGGGGAGCTGGAGGCTAAAACATATGAAGAACTATTGCAGGAATTGGGTATGTTTAGTGAAAAGAAGGATGAGGGGTGACATGATAGTGGTGTTCCTATATTTGAGGGGCTGCCACAAAAAAGA
>NW_015396764.1:0-3490 GCF_001527695.2 Protobothrops mucrosquamatus
TACTGCCCGATTCGTTATCGCCCAAATTCTGCAGTGCGATCTTTCTCATTTCCTTTCTAGTGTTTATTTTCTTTTATTGTACATGTGAATTTCTTTGTGTTTTTAGCATCAGTTTAATCGTTCAACTTTTGGGTACTTTTTCAATGGATTAAGTAGAATCAAATAATATTTTTTACATCTGGACTTTATAAGATATTCTATTGTTTACTTATTTAGGCATTCCTAAGTTTTCTAGGCAGAGTGTGATTTTAGAAAGTATCATATTTCATGTAAGTCATGCACCTTATATTTTTCTGTAGATCTTGCCCTTGATAGTAATAAAAATGAGTTTCCATAATTGCATCCACTTTTGTTGCCTATTATTCACCCGGACTCATTCCCTGCCCGTTGACAGCACAATTTGCCTAGCAACCTATGTTCACATAATGCAAAACAGATAAATGTCCTAATACTTGTTATTCAAGACTGTGACAATGAACAAAGTTTCTGGGATCAAAACAGAGCAATAATTCCCTAAACTATGCAAGTTATGAACCCAGTACTCAGAGCAAAGCATTGCATGTCCAACAATGAAATGTTGCCAATAATTTTTAGTAATTTCACCTTAGTTTGAAGACCGATGCAGGAACAATAAAAACGCTACTAAGAAAGAGAACGATTCAGATCTATCAAGATCTTCTAGCCTTTAGAAACCTCACTTAAATAGGACAGGAACTTTCTTCTAGCATAGATACTGCCTCCTTTCCTGTCATTAGAGCTGTCTTCCAGTGGTCTAGTATTTGGGATACTTCTCCACAGTCTCTGTGACTCCTGGGCTCTACTTGTGGGGAATTGTTCCAACTGGGGAGGGGGGAGGAATCATGAAGAAGCTGATTAGCTCGGAGAGCTGCTAGATTAGAAACAGGCAGCAAGGGGTCACTCACACTCAGGGGTGGATTGGAGATTTGCCTTTGTTGAAACAAGGCATGCCATAAATATTGTCTTAGGATCATAAAAATATTTTTCTAACTCATTTTAAAGAAGAATGATGAAAAAACTTTTGGTATGTCACCACCTAAAAATCTGAAGCAGAAGTGAACAAGTGATGTTATTTAAATCTAAATGGCTGGATGAGTTTGCAGCTCTATCAAAAGCCCATCATATGATGCATGTTGAACTTTGTAAAATATTCATATACAGTGAGGAGCATAAAGCTGTTTGCATGTACTGCCAAAATGCCAGATTTCCTGAAAAAGTGTGGGAGGGTGTATGGAAGCTGGATTTCTTAAAAGCACTTTTGTTGAATCAGCCACATAAAGGCAGCATACAAAGACTTAGAAACAAACATTGTTCTTTGTAAGGATTGCTTCACAGGCTGCTTGAAAGTCCAGCTGGAAAGGAGAAAAGGCTGGAGAGGAGAGAAAGCAAATTAATCTTGGATGCAAGCATTCATCCCAGAAGAAATCAAGGTTTTTATTAACTGTGCATTGTTGGCTATTAAAATGAATGGTGTGAATGAATCAACACATGTGCATGTACCAGAAAGCTGGAGAAGTAAGAATTATGCTTTTCAATTTTTTGAAATTATCAGCAGCAGCCTGCAAAATGATATCATGGATGAAATAGTATTGGCAGTGCTTTATACTTAGTTGTTGATTAAAGTACAGACATATCCATCAACAAATGCTTCATTTTCCACTCTAAATTTAGACCCATATATTTTACAGATTATAAGGCACCTTTTACAGTTGTAAAATGGTGTTGCTATTGCAGTATTATCTATAATTAAAGGGGTTTTTTTGTTTTTTGTTTAAAAAGCTTATTTAATGAAAGTAAACATTTCCCCATCATCATCTAGCAGATCAATTTCTTTTTTAAAAAAACTACCAAATTCAGCAAGTGCTTTTAAATCAATTGATATAATTATTTTAGGTCTTCTGTAGTAAAAATCCAAAGCAAATTGGTCTCAGGTTACATGAACTTGGTAATAATATAGGATGTAGGAAAATTAATGGATATTGGAAGAACTTTCCTAGCACCCAGTGCAGAGTGTGACTTCAGGTGATTAAGTACTCTAAAAACAAAGGTGTAGAATTGTTTACCACCACATTACAGGTAGTCCTCTACTTACAACCATTCATTTAGTGACTGTTTGAAGTTACAACGGCACTGAAAAAAATGACTTATGCATTTTTCACACTTATGACTGTTGCAGCATCCTCGTGGTCACGTGATCAAAATTCAGATACTTGGCACTGGTTCAAATTTATGACCATTACAGTGTCTCGGGGTCATGTGATCAGCTTTTGTGACCTTCTCATGAACCAAGTCAAAGGGGAAGCCAGATTCACTTAACAACAGTGTTACTAACTTAACAACTACAGTGATTCATTTAATATCTGTGGCAAGAAAGGTCATAAAATGGGCAAAACTCACTTAAAAATGTCTCACTGAGCAACAGAAATTTTGGGCTCAATTTAGTCATAAGTCGAAGACTGCCTGTTTAGCCATGCAATATGTGTTAAGAGTTTCATGTTAGGGACGATGAATAGATCTAGCTAAAGTTTTTTCTTTGGCAGCAAATGCCAAAGATTGCAGGGGGGAAAAATAATATACCCTTTTTCTTTGCCATCTATGATCCAGGTCTACAAAATACCCTGTACAACAGACTAGCAGACTTCAGCATATTTAGTGTAATTTATTGTAGCTTCGTGTGCATTTATTAAAATGAAGGAAATATATTTTTATGCCAAGTAAGGCAAATGTTTAAAAAGTCTGTATATTCTTTTCATTATACTCACTTGGGTTTCCTTACCTCACAGAGCACACACGTGAACTCCATATCCAAAAAAAGTTGCCGAAGGAAATGTGTTGCACAGACAAGCTACCCAAATTAGAAGACATGTTGAGCAAGAGCCTTATTTTGAGTCGTGTAGAAATTATGGTATACAAATATTTTGAATTCTAAAATATCAGTTACCTTCAAATACTTTTTTTCATGATATTTTGCCTACTTCCCATATCCAGTATTTTCTCTTTATTCTGCTTGGTTTCTTTTGATGTGCCTATATTCTGCACTTCATTGAAAACTTAATAAGATGAATTCTTGGGCTAATAATATCTGTTCATCCTTTGACCATTTTGCCTGTTCCTGGTAATCGTAATCGTAATCATTCTGACTTTCAGAACTCATCCACACAAATAAATGTAGAGATAGGGTCTAGGTAGAGGTTGGGAGCAGCAAACTGCCCCCTCCAAAGCCTGTGTGCCTCTTCTCTCTACATGATCTCATCCCTTCACATCACCATGGCGATGTGGGAAACTACCCTAGGCTGGTACAATGACCTCACCTGCCTGATATCAGCTAGGCTACACCAACAGGATGTGGCAGCAAACTGCTCCCTGTTTTGGGCCTCTTGGCTTTCTATTCTTAAGGATTGGTAAGGAGTTGAACCAATAAAATGCTATTGCCATGTTAAACTTTTGCTGCTTGGAAAACTGTATAAAAGAA
>NW_015396764.1:6564-7916 GCF_001527695.2 Protobothrops mucrosquamatus
TTGAACTTGGTGAGTTATCAGAGTTTCCCTTAGAGAAAAGGGGTCTGAAGGGTTTGGTTCTCCATGATGATAGCAATAAAGTTATAAATCTCAACATTATCTATTAAGCAATTTATGAGAGCACTGATGGAGGTTAAGAGAATGAGCCTTGAATTGTGAATATTTCTTTAGTAAACTGTTGGAAAGAGTATGTGATCTCGATCTCTCTCCGTCTGTAGAATATTTGTCACTAGCTTTATTTCAGCTTTTCTAGTCTTTAATTGAGTTGCTAGATTCATTATGAAAACATTAACACTTGCTTGGATCCTGATAGAAGCTAGTCTTAGAGATCTTCCACCTGGCTACATTAAATTAATATTCATTGCTCCTTGAGATAGCAGAACAGCCTGTTAGCCTAAATTGTGCTATCCCTCTTCTGCCACAGAAATGGTGGTACTGTCCTTACCTATTTATTGTGTGCAAAGTTAGAGAAAAGGATTGGTGAATTTGCTTAGCTTCATTTCCCCTTCTACCAAAGCATCCCAGTTGGGAACAAAAGCCACCATCAATCATTCTCCCTAATCAACTGAAGCTTAGAATAAAGGTTTAGTTAATAATAATAATAATAATAATAATAATAATAATAATAATAATAATAATAATAATAATAATAACAACAACAACAACAACAACAACAACAATAATAATAATAATAATAATAATAATAATAATAATAATAATAATAATAATAATAATAATAATAATGTTGGAAGGGACCTTGTAGGTTATCTTGTCCAACCCCTTGCTCAGACAAATGGCTGTCCAATCTCTTCTTAAAGACTTCCAGTGTTGGAGCATTCACAGCTTCTGAAGGCAGATTGTTCCACTGATTAATTGTTCTAATGGTCAGGAAGTTTCTCCTTAGTTCTAGGTTGCTTTTCTCTTTGGTTAGTTTCCATCCATTGTTTCTTGTCCTGCCTTCAGGTGCTTTGGAGAATAACTTCACTCCCTCTTCTTTGTGGCAACCCCTGAGATATTGGAACACTGCTATCATGTCCCCCCTCGTCCTTCTCTTCATTAAACTAGACATACCCAATTCCAGCAACTGTTCCTTATATGTTTTAGCCTCTAGTCCCCTAATCATCTTTGTTGCTCTTCTCTGTACTCTTTCCAAAGTCTCAACATCTTTTTTACATCGTGGTGACCAAAACTGGATGCAGTATTCCAAGTATGGTTTTATCAAGGCATTGTAAAGTGGTATTAACATTTCATGTGATCTTGATTCTATCCCTCTGTTAATGCAGCCTAGCACCATGTTGGCATTTTTGGCAGCTGCAGCACACTACTGGCTCATATTATGCAGCATAATAACA
>NW_015396765.1:0-1703 GCF_001527695.2 Protobothrops mucrosquamatus
GAGAGAGAGAGAGAGAGAGAGAGAGAGAGAGAGAGAGAGAGAGAGAGAGAGAGAGAGAGAGAGAGAGAGAGAGAGAGAGAGAGAGAGAGAGAGAGAGAGAGAGACTTATATCTCCATAACACAATTGACTCTGGGCAGCTTACAGAATTAAAAGTAACGTTACTAACCTTTTTTTCTCTTTTGCATGGAAAATATACTGTATGTACCACCACTAAGTAGACCTATATCCCAAAAGACTGAAACTTTCTGCATTGCCCCCACTCATGTGCTCAGATCATTGGGATAAGCTCCATAAAGTCAGGATTCTGCCATGGTCATTGAATGAAGAGCCAGAGAGTAAACCAGCTCTTTATAATTCCTCTCTGGATGATGAGAGGACTTGAGACCACACAAGTGCTCCAGACAGATGTTTCTCATGATAAGACCACAAGACAGGACTCAGAAGTTAAGAGAGTTAACCCTACTAAGAATGGAGCCATCTTCAATTTGCTTTTTCTTCCCTGGAAATCCAGAATGGCAATAATTTGGACTTTTCCCACTTTTTTCTCCTTTCTTCCAGCTGAGAACTTCTAAAAAAAAAAACAGGTGGGGGAAAAAATAGAAACAGTTCAAATTGTTGCCATTCTGATTTTTTTTCTAACCACCTTTGGGAACTGCCAAGCTGTTTATTATTCAGCAGGTGTTGCATTCCCTGCGAAAATCTTCAGGGACGCAAGGCCTTTTACAACAGAAGATGCTAGTTTCGAAAAAGACAATGTCTTTCATTTTCTCAGAACTGACCTTTTATGCCCATCAGCATCACAGGAAGACTTAGGAAGATTGGAATGTAAATCTGGCCATCAGCACTTTTGGGCATTGGCCTCTGTTCTATGTCCCAAATAGCAAAAGTTATATGTCTGTCTTTTGTTTGCTGTAGATTGATACTTGGCATTGAAGCATTTCACAAAAAATGTATGTAATTTTGACAGTTATCATAAAATATTCATAGCAAGAATAGACTAAAAATGGGACTGACTTTTTTTTTTTAAAAAAGAGCCCAGTAAAGGCAACATTTTTTAAACAAACAGCCATTGTTACAGTACTGTTTTCTGCCTTTATTTATTTATTATACCACCCCTCACAAGACTTTTGGTGGTACAGGATCATGCACACACATTAATTTTATTAATTTTAATAAAGGTAGATATTAAAATATCGCCAAGGATTTTTGCTAAGCAACTGCAACACATACTAGCATGCTACACCATGATCAGTACAGACATGTCCAACTCGCGACATTGCGCGATGTATCAGGACAGTTTTGCCATTGCCGGCAATGGGGTGGGCGCGGCTTCCAGATGATGCGTCCGGCCCGTGGGCCGGCAGTTTGACACCCCTGAGTTACAGGCAGTCCTTGACTTATGGCCACACTTGAGCCCCAAATTTCTGTTGCTAAGCAAGACAGTGATTAAGTGACCTTTGCCTCATTTTAGAACCTTTCTTGCCAACAGTTGCTAAGTGAATCGCTGCAGTTGTTAAGTTAGTAATACTGTTGTTAAGTGAATCTGGCTTCCCCATTGACTTTGCTTGTCAGAAATTCACAAAAGGTGATCATGCGACACCAGGGACACTGCAACCGTCATAAATACAGGCCAGTTGCCAAGCATCCAAATTTTGATCACATGACCATGGGGACGTTGCAACAGTCATAAGTGTGGGAAATG
>NW_015396765.1:8048-15959 GCF_001527695.2 Protobothrops mucrosquamatus
GAAATAAACAAGAATTGTGATAAAATTAAGGATTTAAGAGATCAGAACTAGAATATATCTGGAAAGGATACCTGAAGTGATAATGCGTTTATTTAAGGTTAAAGTTGACTACATGGTAACTGTAAATGTATAAGGCTTAAAAACAGGTTTAGAATTTATAGAAATTTAATCTAGAAATGGATTATTTTAAATATATTACGTTATTTGAGGGAAATAGAGAGGGAATATTTAATGTATTGATTTGAGTTATTCATATATGGTTTTATTTTCGGATGTTTGATTACCCCAGCACCATGGTGTGTCTCAAGCACTTTGTCCTAAGAAACAAAAAACCAATAAAATTTGTTTCAAAAAAACAACAACGTACCAGTATTGTTTCAACAGGTTTTCTTGGCCATTCTAGCCCAATTGCAAATATATCTTTTTCCCTCTTGGTTTCTTTGTTTGTTGATTCCTTTTTGTTTTATATGCCAAAAGCTGGCATGTGGCAACTCTTGGGGAATAGTTTCCAGCTCCAGAAAATTGTTAACATATGGCTAAGCATGTACCATGGCCTTGTAATGACAGCTTGTTCAAAAATGGAAAAGACAGGGTAGCACTGTAAAAAAAAAGAAGCTTAATGAGCTTGCTTGGGTTATATACTGTATGCTTAGTCCTGAAAAGTCAGCTAACTTTAACGTAAGCTGTTCACAGGTTTACAACAAAGCACTTCAGGTTTCATTTTTGCATATCTTTTTCCAAAGACATTTATTTTAAGACTTAGGCCATGGCCTCAGTTCCATATAACCAAGGCACCACATTTTTTTTCCTGCCATATTCCCATTATATTGCCTTCATCTCATCCTTAGCTTCTGCGTGAGTCATCCTTACCTGTACCAGGTCAAAGTATTTTTTTTACTATTCTGACATTATCCATAGGCAACTCAGAGTCTTATTGCTAATCAGTTTTATTTTGTATTAGATGTCTCTCTCTCTCTCTCTCTCTCTCTCACACACACACACACACACACTCACTCACACACTCACACACTCACTCACACACACACACACACTGCTTGAATGCTTTAGGACGGTAAAAGAGAGTAAAAGAAAGCACCTTAATTACCTTTAAATTGATCTTAGATAAAACAACTGTTTTGTTCATTGAATTGTATGAACAGAATATTGGTTTTGGCAACTTGTTTGTGTTATAGTAAAGATGATGGCGAACCTTACTCAGTGTTCAGAAAATGTCTAATTTGACCCTGCTGGCATATTACCCATCGACACCACTCCTGAAAAAAGAAAAATAACTATTTTCATATTCATTTTCTTTTTAACAAAATACAGTCCAATCATGTGCGGTGCCATGTATTATATAAAGACATATCCAATAATTGCAAAAGTGTAATACAAGTGAAACAAACACATTTTCAGTGGGTCAGGAGGCTGTGCGAGAGCACACCCCATTCTCACATGGCCTCTGTAGCTTGCAAAAATTTCTTGAGAATGGGACATCCTTTTAAGAATATTTGTTGTCAGGTGTTGATGAACGTTAGTGTGTCACTCAAAATGTTGTGACGTATCACCTAAGTTTGGCTAAGCCAAACAATCTAAGCATTTGTTCTCCTTTTTCTGTATCATCAATCTTTCATGCCCACGTCACCCCTGTAATGTAACAATAAATTTTTGGAGAACTATTAGTTTAAAGATACTTTTGCTTTTGATAAAATATGAACCTGTAAGCTTCTGTGAATTATGATTCGGCTTTTTCACTCTTGAAACTAACCAGGAGAGGCTTCAAGACATTCAAAGTGGGGCAGAAATTGGCAATGGGCACAGCGAATTTTATATTGATATGGATTTAGGTTGATTCAGGGATGGGTGGGAAACTTAGTGGTTTTGAAAAGCGGTATCAGGAATTCCTGGATGGGAAAGATAAGAATGGGAGTTATGAAAAACAATTCACCTATTACAAATGATTATGAAGTGTTTGTTGTAGGAGAGCATGGATATATCCTAAATACAGATGGATCAACATGATCTCGGAAGGTGTCATATCTCATATTTCTTTATAAGAGTTTTCCCCAATCTTTAATTGTGCTACAGTGTTGGTTGAGAATTTAGGGAATAGCACTTCCAAACTACCAAGACATCTTTCTCTCTGATCATTCCAGTTTCTCTTGGACAATATCAGGAAGTTTTCCTCAAGATTAGAAAGTTCCTGTCTTACCATAATAGTGAAGAATATGCCTAACTTTAGAAGGTTTGATTATATATTTTCAGAATTCATAGCAAGTTCCATCTACTCAAAACAACTATGGCCTTTTCCTATTTCGGAAGATCTATTTACAAAGTACAACAAGGAGTATAAACAACAGGGTCTTCTTTTTCCACGAAAGCTACTTTTGTGCTCAAAGAGCATTTTATGCTTTCTTTATTTGGAGTGTTCTAATTTCCTTGCCATAATCCTATTATTGGATTTTCCTGAATCTGTAATTTGTTTCTCTAGTCTGTTTTGAAAAAGTAAGGTCCGGTGGTATCCACTTTCTACGCAGAAGGTTATGAGTTTGCAACACTTTCTGGTTTACACTGGAAAAACTTTTACGGCTGCAATAAACATGTTGAGTTTCTTATCAGAAGCTGATCAGGCTGGTGGGGTAATTGGAAGCACACACCACATTCATTAAGGCATGAGTGGATGTGGCCAGAGCCTTCTGTTCCAGAAATGGACATAAGTGTCATGTATGCTGAAGCTGGTCAAAAGCCTTCCTGTTCCAGGAGGACCTGAGGATGCAGGAACATCCCTAGATCACACACCAGCTCTTGTTATGGAGACACAATCCCACCCAGACCTAAAATGTAATTATTCTAGAGAATGCATTCTCAACAGGGGTGATATTACCCCAAGGGCAAAAATTGGTTCTTGGGGAGAGAAATCAGAAATCTTAGCTATTGTAATGGTCTGTGGCCCTCTAAAGCTCAACTCTACCAAACAAAATCTTATTCCCTAGTTTTTAATTTCTCTCATGGGATTTTCTTGGGTATCACATGAGCAGCATTGATGCTGAGTTTATGGAAGATACACAAAATGAATGCAAGATCAATGTTGTGCAAAATAGAGAATGAATGGCCATGATTGTAGGAATTTCAGTCAGTTGCTGAATGTTGAAGTCATATCAAGAGAAGTGGCCTGGATGTGCTCATTGGATACCACTGGATTCCTTCTGGGTATTGTTCATTGTGGTGTGACAGGGCAAAAGTTCTAACATTTGATATGGTTGAAACTGGTTTTAGTTCAGTAAGTAATATATAATCCTAGGAACAAACAGAATTGAAAAGTATTCAGGAGGGGATATTATAATTAAACTTACTGACATCATACCCAATATTGAACTTTTAGTTGAAAAACTTTGGGCTCAGGGATCTTGTTGAATAGTTCTTGGGTATTGGTACTTTCTTTTTCAAACTAGTTAAGTTCACTAAGTAATTTATCACATCAAGCAAATGTTAAAAGTTCACTAAAATAATGTTTAAGAATTGAATTGAATTATTTCAATTGACTTATTTTTGCTAGAAAAATAACCATTTTGCATTATTTGAAAACATGTTGATTACTTTGTTATTGTTGCTTATATAAATTGCTATTTGATATATTACAATTTACATAAATAAATTTCATGAAAAGTTACTCAGCAAGTACAGTTAACTAATACAGTTAAGTCAAATGTTAGCTTAAGCTTTTAATTTTTAATTTAACTTTTAATTTTAGAAGAATTATTTAGTCATTCTTAAACCTGCATTGAATAAAAAGTGCATACTTCTTTTATGTATAAAACACAGATATATATACACAAAGTACAAAAAGAGGTCTATGTGTTTATATCTGTGGTATTAAAATTTCATGGGGAGAGGCAATTAAGAAAAATAATGTCTAAAAAGGCTTGGAGGGGTGATAATGAAAAAAAAAAGGTTGAGAAACACTGTTCTAGAGTTGTATTCAAATACACCCAGTTAATGCAGAGAATTTTAAAGATTAATATTCAACTGAAATCAGAGTCTTTCTTGTTAATGGATAGACTAATGGATAGACAATTCGAAGAGTTACAAAATATTGTTTTTGTATATGATAACTGTTTTGAAACTATTGAAACTATTATATGCCCCAAAGTGAAAAGACTCTGAAATAGCAACAACGGATGACAGAATTAGCAGAGATGGCAAAATTGACTTGTCTAATTAGCAAAAGGATGATTGGTTACTGGAAATTCTTTATGGACTTTCTGCTGAAACAAGAAAAAAGAAGCAACTTGTGATTTATGGGTTTGATTATTACAAAGAGTAGATTATAATGAGAAGGAAGTTATATTGTAGCCTTAGAGAGAGAGGGTGAAATATAAATGGACTTGTAACTGCTGTTAAGAAGATCGGAAGCTGCTTCTTTATATATTTTTTAATTTTCTTTTTCTTTCTTTTCCCCTTTTCTTTCTTTGCATCTTTTTCTCTCGCTTACTACTTTATGTTTATTTTTTTATCAAGCTTGCTATCATTTTTATTCTCTTAAAAATT
Organism: Protobothrops mucrosquamatus; assembly: GCF_001527695.2. Taxonomy (NCBI): domain Eukaryota; kingdom Metazoa; phylum Chordata; class Lepidosauria; order Squamata; family Viperidae; genus Protobothrops; species Protobothrops mucrosquamatus. The sequence goes on from NW_015396765.1 coordinate 12,597, forward strand.
ACTTTAATAAAAATTACATAAAAAGAGAAACAGTTTTTTGATCCCACGGCCAGCCTGACTTGGTAGGATTGAGTCTCACCCTATATTTCCTCCTCCAGACCCTAATAATCTCCAGGCAGCAAGATGAGTTTTTCATTCCAAGGTCCTGTTACTCTAACTTTGCAATAAAGTAGTATTGACCTACACAACCTTGGTTTCTTAGTCTGGTCCGCCTTGCAAGGCTGACATAAATCTTGCAAGACTGAATGAGTTTCCTCTCTTCCTCCTTTTAACTTCATCAGACCTAGGACAGGCCTGTCTGAAATGTTTACTCATGACGCATTCCTGCTCTGGACTCAGATATCTTTTATCTAACCATGGTGTCGTGATTCCGTGCCAGCCTGTGTTCCCAACAGCTGAGTCTGAGGAATCTGAGGAGGAGGTGGAGGAGGCATTTGAAGGGCCATCAGGGTCAGAGGGAGGCTCTGATGAATTACAAGATTCGCGGCTTGATGAAGAGCCTGGGCCCTCCAGTCGTGTTCCTGATGAAGTTCAGCTGTGTGAGGGGACTGAGTCAGACTCGGACGACTCACACCTGATGGACTTGCTAATTGATGCTCGCACACGCAGGCAATTAGCAAGAGTAAATCAGCAGCAGTCAATGGGACAACTCCAGAGAAAACGGAGAAGGCACTGAGAGGCAACGCCTTGGAACTGCTGTATAAAAAGAGGAGGTGTGGGCGGTGCTGGTTGCTGAAGGCAGCCATTTATTTATTTATTTATTTATTTATTATTTGAATTTATATCCCGCCCTTCTCCTTGCGGACTCAGGGCGGCTGACAATCAATTAAAAACACCACTAACAATCACAAGTTAAAATTAATTAAAATGAAATATTTAAATTGTCTAATTAAAAAGTAATTAAAAACCCCTCTAAAAAACCCCTCTTACAAAATTATCCTAGGCCAGTCCCGCTTGTTGGAACAGCCATGTCTTGAGGGCGCGGCGGAAGGAAGGGAGATCAGGGATCACCCTGATCTCTGGGGGCAGCTCATTCCAGAGGGTGGGAGCTCCCACAGAGAAGGCCCTCCCCCTTGGGGTCGCCAGCCAGCACTGTCTGGCCGACGGCACCCTGAGGAGACCCACCCTGTGGGAGCGTACTGGCCGATGGGAGGTAATCTGTGGCAGAAGTAAGAACTTCCAGGGATCATGGTCTGTTTGTTTTACTGATGAATGTCTTGTTTAACTCCTGCTCTGTTTGCTTTTTTAACCAATTATCTGTTGGAAAAGTATTCTGTTTTTGTTTTTGGAAAACTTATCAGGACTGTTTTTGAAATAAAAAGGGGTTGGTTTTCCCAGCCTACTGTTAAAGAGGGGTTTGTTTTTGTGACGCACCAAAGACGGACGTAGGCTGGGACAGAACCCATGGCCTTGTTAGCAGTTCATCCTCTTGTCTCTTTCTAGTCCATGCCCTCCATCCCTACACCATCAAAGAAGGGTGGCTATAGTTCTCAAATCTCACAGGTGATCCAGAATAGCAATAGCATTTAGACTTATATACCGCTTCACAATGCTTTACAGCCTTCTCTAAGCAGTTTACAGAGTCAGCATTTTGCCCCCAACAATCTGGGTCCTCATTTTACCGACCTTGGAAGGATGGAAGGCTGAGTCAATCTTGAGTCGGTGAGAATCGAACTGCCAAACTGCAGGCAGCCGGCAGCCAGCAGTCTGCAGAAGTAGCCTGCAGTACTGCATTCTAACCCCTGCGCCACCAGGGCTCTTACTACTGAGATGGTATCTGGGAAAGACCTTGGGAGCAAGGCAAAGAGATATTGCCAAGGCATCAGTCAGATAAAAGAGAGCACAGCTGCACCATGGGTGGAGCAAGAGGCTCAAAAAAGACTTCCCTAAGTTCTCAGGCTATAAAGGTGACAGCGGCAGAATTTTACTTTCAGACTTGCACAATTCTGTTACTGTAGCTTTGCAATAAAGTAGAATTAGTTCAACTGGTAGTATTTTCTGTCTGGTCTCCTGACAGCTATCACCAAAATATATGTTAGAAGATAAGAGTCTCTCAACTCTTTCTGACTACCTTTCCATGTCCTCTCAGCTTAGTTGGCATCAACCCAGAAATGAGATAGGTAAATAATACATGCAGCCCTGGATGGTTCCCCATCCAGATCTGAACCTCTTAGCTTAGCTTTGACACCGCTCTAGTTTGCTCCATTCTATCTGTTTAAAAATATGTCCGAAGAACAGGACACACACGTGCAACAATCCTGCTCACTCTTTTAATCAGTTTAGTTTAAATCATTGCTAATTAAAATTAAATTTTATTCTGACTGCACTCGTTCCTTGCAGAGCAGCTGTTGGCATGCCCCTCAAGGGTCAAAAGACAACCCTTAATTCTGACAAAATGTTGCTTCTGTGGAACAGAATTTTGTAGCGATGGCAAGAATTCTCTTTAAAAGGCCATTGAAGCATCACTCCCAGAGTCCTTTTGGGGATGTGATTTTTAAAGGCGTATGACCATTTATCATGTGTGTTTGTTTGTTTGTTTGTTTTCATCTTTGACATCATTCAATACAGTCAGCAAAAGAAATGCCATTCGTTGCTAGCCAAGATTTGTCTTCCTGCCAAATGACCAGTCTGAAACAATAAAGGAATATCAACCACAATCAGATCGGGTGGTCTCCTTTTTTAATTTGTGTCTGTGTGTGTGTGTGTGCGCGCGCACGGGGGCGTGCCTGTCTATCTGCCTGTCTGTCTGGCAGGAGCAAAGTAGCATTGTATGTTCCGTGACCTTCCTCTAACCTTTCTACAATCTCAGCTTTATAGAATGCAATTTATTCAACAGGCTACAGCACCCCAGGGGATTTGTCTGCCGTAAAGTAAGGATGTCTAACCTTCAGCTTTGCCCCTTCTGAAGGAACAAACACTACAAGGGTCTGCTTCCCATTCATGTTTTTAAAAAAGGCAGTATTTAAAGAAAATACAGAAATGATGCATACTTTTGGTTTCCCACACACACACACCGACCCGCATCCATGGAGATTATGAACACCCCAAGGCAGCACATTTTTGCAGAGTGTTTGCTGTCAAGAAGCAATGAAGTGCAAATGCAAGCCAATTGAACTCAGCAATTTGTTTACCAGTGAAGACAACAGCTGGAGAAAAATCAAGGGTTTTAATAATTAGCCAGTCACATTAGATAAGGGATATACTAGTATATGATCTTGCATTGTAATAAGGCAGCAATTGCCAAAGGGGTTAGAAAGAATTAAAAATCAACCTCCTTTGGGATCAGAACTGTGTCTGCCTGGATCTGGAGATGGCTGGGGAATTATGCTTAGCCCAAAGGAGCATACTTCATCGGGTTTCTGA
>NW_015396766.1:0-1525 GCF_001527695.2 Protobothrops mucrosquamatus
CAATCATAAGGGGACCACAGTTCCTCATGCTGGCTCAGGAATTCTGGGAGTTGAAGTCCACAGGTCATAAAGAGGCCGTAGTTCCCCATGCTGGCTTAGGAATTCTGGGAATGAAGTCCACAAATCATAAGGGGGCCACAGTTCTCTATGCAATGTATTGTCTAGGCCAGAGGTAGGCAACCTTGGCTCTTTTATGACTGGTAGACTTCAACTCCCAGAATTCCTGAGCCAGCCATGCTGAGGGGAAAGGGAGAGGTTTCCAAGCTGAGCCATGCTGGCTCAGGAATTCTGGGAGTTGAAGTCCACCAGTCATAAAGCGGCCTAGGCCTAGGCCAGAGGTAAGCAACCTTGGCTCTTTTATGAGTCGTGGACTTCAACTCCCAGAATTCCTGAGCCAGCCATGCTGAGGGGAAAGGGAGAGGTTTCCAAGCTGAGCCATGCTGGCTCAGGAATTCTGGGAGTTGAAGTCCGCAAGTCATGAAGGGGCCAAGGTTGCCTGCCCCTGGTCTAGGTCCATTAGTAATTCGGTGCTTTATATATTAACTTCTTCAATCCAGATCCAATATTACACCATCAAATGTTTCCTCTCTTCTTCCCACACTAGGCAAATACAAATCTTATTGTTATTAATAAATATACAATTGAATATCAACATCCTTGTTACATTTTTCTCATAACATCAATAATGTCAGTTTTAGACAACTTTTCTAACCAAAACATATCTTAATTGCATTGGCACTTAATATATGTATGTGCAATCAGTTTCCTGTTTTTGCTTTTTTTTAAAAAAAAATTAATTTCCCATCAGTGTTCAAAATGCCTCTATTGTTTATAATTTGAAAGTAAGTTATAGTTGGGTAACCAAAAGCTTCCCTTATTCAAACTTCTTGGCGTTTTCCTGTTTCCCTTCCCGTACCAAAATCTAATATTCTAATTACAAATCAGAAGAGAAGGACGAGGGGGGACAGGATAGCCACGTTCCAGTATCTCAGGGGCTGCCCCAAAGAAGAGGGAGTCAAGCTATTCTCCAAAGCACCTGAAGGCAGGACAAGAAGCAATGGATGGAAACTGATCAAGGAGAGAAGCAACCTGGAACTAAGGAGAAACTTCCTGACAGTGAGAACAATTAACCAGTGGAACCACCTGCCTCCAGAAGCAGTGAACGCGCCAACACTGGAAGTTTTTAAGAAGAGACTGGACAGCCATTTGTCCGAAATGGTCTAGGGTTTCCTGCCTGCCTGAGCAGGGGGTTGGACCAGATGACCTCCAAGGTCCCTTCCAACTTTATTATTATTATTATTATTATTATTATTATTATTATTATTATTATTATTATTATTATTATTATTATTATTATTATTATTATTATCATTATTATTATTATTATTATTATTACTACTACTACTACTACTACTACTACTACTACTATTATTATTATTATTATTATTATTATTATTATTATTATTATTATTATTATTATTATTATTAAAATGGTAAGGAAACTAATCAAGGAGAGAAGCAACCT
>NW_015396766.1:2917-7911 GCF_001527695.2 Protobothrops mucrosquamatus
CCTTCCTTCCTTCCTTCCTTCCTTCCTTCCTTCCTTCCTTCCTTCCTTCCTTCCTTCCTTCCTTCCTTCCTTCCTTCCTCCTCCTTCTCCTCCTCCTCCTCCCTTCTAGCACTGATGATGTTACCTAGTTGGGTCATGAAACGTCTGCAAGAAAACCACCAAGCTCAGAGAACACCAAGGACCCCACAGTCTTCCTCCTCCTCCTCCTCCTCCTCAACCCCTCTCCCTTCTAGCACTGATTATGTTACTTAGTTTGAGTAATTAAATGTCTGCAAGAGAACAACCCAGATCAGAGAGCAACTCTTCCTGGATGGAAACCAATCAAGGAGAGAAGCAACCTGGAATTAAGGAGAAACTTTCTAACACTGAAGACAATTAACCAGTGGAACAGCTTGCCACCAGAAGTGGTGAATGCTCCAACACTGGAGTTTTTTAAGAAGAGACTGGACAGCCATTTGTCTGAAATGGTCTAAGGTCTCCTGCTTGAGCAGGGGGTTGGACTAGATGACCTCCAAGGTCCCTTCCAACTAGGTTATTCTGTTATCTAAGAGACTGCCACAAAGAAGAGGGGGGGGGGGTTCCACCTATTCTCCAAAGCACCCGAAGGCAGGACAAGAAGCAACAGGTGGAAACCAGTCAGGGAGAGAAGCAACTTGGAATTAAGGAGAAACTTCCTAACAGCCAGGACAATTAACCAGTGGAACAGCGTGCCACCAGAGGTTGTGGGTGCTCCAACACTGGAGATTTTAAAGAAGAGACTGGACAGCCACTTGTCTGAAATGGTATAGGGTTTCCTGCCTGAGCAGGGGGTTGGACTAGATGACCTCCAAGGTCCCTTCCAGCTCTATTCTGATTAATCAATTAACAGTGGAGGTGGTTGATTGGGCTCCATTGCCATCATATATTGAGGACTAACTGTACAAATGAAAAAAAAATACTAACAAGCCAAAAAGCAAACAAATATAGACAAAAAATTTTAAAAAAAACCCCAGCGTGCATTGAAAAGCTCTCTTCCTGCAGAAAAGCAAGCATTTGTGTGTGTGTGTGTGTCTGGGGAGGGGGTGTCAGCATGCCCCCCCCTCCGGCAAAATGAAAACTGACTTCTCCTTCAGGGTGGAGTGACAGACGACAAGAGCGATGACGGGAGATCCGTGTCCACCCTCAACTTCGGAGTGAACCGGCCCACCGTTTCCTGCATCTTTGACTGTAAGTGTCCCCTGGGGGGGGGGGGGGAGAAAGAGGGATCTGTGGGTCAGGGCAGGACCAGCTCTGACACTGGGGCAGGGATGCCGAAAGCGCTCCGAGTTCTCGGTGTCGCTTTTAGGGGGAGAATTTCATTTCATTATTTCGGACCTGCCCTAGAGTTGCTGTGCTCCGAGCGGGTCACAGAGATATCGACAGACACTGAAAGAAGAATGAAACCATAAAAGAGTAATAACCACAACACGCATTGATAAAGGCACTGGTGGGATTCAGCTGATCCGCACCGGTTCGGCATAACTGGTAGCTAACTTTCTTTGGCTTCAGAGAACTGGCGGAAGTCCTAGTCCTTTTTCTCAAGGTCCAGAACGGATTGCTAGGAGTGCATGGATGCTGCTTCCAGAATTCCGTTCTGGGCCTCGGAGGCCTGGGGGAGGCCTCCCAGGCCCAGAACGTCCCACTGGAAGTGCATGGATGCTGCTTCCAGAATTCCGTTCTGGGCCTCGGAGGCCTGGGGGAGGCCTCCCAGGCCCAGAATGGCCCACCGGAAGTGCATGGATGCTGCTTCCAGAATTCCGTTCTGGGCCTCGGAGGCCTGGGGGAGGCCTCCCAGGCCCAGAACGACCCACTGGAAGTGCGTGGACACCACTTCCGGAAGTCCGTTCTAAGCATTGAAGGCCCGGGGGAGGCCTCCCAGGCCCAGAATGGCCCACCGGAAGTGCATGGATGCTGCTTCTGGAAGTCTGTTCTGGGCCTCGGAGGCCTGGGGAAAGTCCCCCAGGCCCAGAACAGCCCACTGGAAGTGCGTGGACACCACTTCCGGAAGCCTGTTCTAAGCACTGGAGGCCCGGGGGAGGCCTCCCAGGCTCAGAACAGCCCACCGGAAGTGTGTGGATGCCAGTTCCAGAAGTCCATTCTGGGCCTTGGAGGCCCAGGCCCGGTACGGACTTCTGGAAGCGGCATCCATGCAGAGAGCCGGTTGTTCACGTATTTGAATCCTACCACTGGATAAAGGACACAGGATGGTGTAGGCCAAGGCTCTCCAAACATGGCCGCTTCAAGACTTGTGGACTTCAACTCCCAGAATGCCTCAGCTGGCTAGTAGTAACACGGTCGTTAAGCGAATCTGCCTTCCCCATTGACTTTGCATGTCAGAAGGTCGCAAAAGGGGATCGCGTGATCCCGAGACACTGCGACCGTCTTAAACATGAGTCCGTTGCCAAGGGTCTGAATTTTGATCACGTGACCGTGGGGATGCTGCAATGGTCGTAAGTTTGAAAAACGGTCCTAAGTCCCTTTTGTCAGGGCTGTTGTAACTTTGTGATCAGTCACTAAATGAACTGTTGTAAGTCGAGGACAGCCTGTATTCAAGACTACTCCCCCCCATGCCGCCTTCCACCAGATCCCTCTTGGACGAGAACCCCCAATATAGTAAAGGCTACAATTGATGGCACCGGAAGGTGCTAGACCAGGGGTAGGCAGCCTTGGCTCTTTTATGACTCATGGACTTCAATTCCCAGAATTCCTGAGCCAGCCATGCTGAGGGGAAAGGGAGAGGTTTCCAAGCTGAGCCATGCTGGCTCAGGAATTCTGGGAGTTGAAGTCCACAAGTCATAAAAGAGCCAAAGTTGCCTACCCCTGGTCTAGGCCTAGGCTGCTTTATGACTGGTGGACTTCAACTCCCAGAATTCCTGAGCCAGCATGGCTCAGCTTGGAAACCTCTCCCTTTCCCCTCAGCATGACTAGCTCAGGAATTCTGGGAATTGAGGTCCACGAGTCATAAAAGAGCCAAGGCTGCCTACCCCTGGCCTAGGCCTAGGCCCCTTCATGACTGGTGGACTTCAACTCCCAGAATTCCTGAGCCAGCCATGCTGAGGGGAAAGGGAGAGGTTTCCAAGCTGAGCCATGCTGGCTCAGGAATTCTGGGAATTGAAGTCCACCAGTCATAAAAGAGCCAAGGTTGCCTACCCCTGTCAGCTAGGCTGAAAAATACTAAAAAAGGCAGCAATTTGTAACTCTTTCCTGAAAATTACTCTAGACCAGGAGCCCTCAAACATGGCCCCTTTTAGACGTGCGGACTTCAACTCCCAGAATTCCCCAGCCAGCATCCCCCAATATGCATAGCTGGCGGAGGAATTCTGGGAGTTGAAGTCCAGAAGTCTGAAAGTAGCCACCTCTGGAGGACCCCTACTCCAGGCCTTTAGCTTTAAAGCGAGATGTTCCGTATTGCCGCTTTTGTTGTGTTGTTGTTCACAACCTCTCTCTCCTCCAAGACGGAAATCGCTACCACCTACGTTGCTACGTCTACCAGGCCAGGGACCTGCTAGCCATGGATAAAGACAGTTTTTCAGGTAAGCCGAGATGCTGGGCTGGGCCGCTCGGAGAGTTTAGGCGAGGGCAGAATATTTGGAGATGCAGATGCAGAATCTGCTCTTTTTCCACAGCAATCACACAGGCATGGCTGTGTGTGTGTGTGTGTGTGTGTGTGTGTGTGTTTATGTGCATGTTTGTTGCCTTGAACTCAGAGTCACTCTCCCAAAAGATGACCTCATCCTGCCTGGATTGGCTAGACCGAGTGGGAGTTAACTTTCCTCGCATGGACGGCAGCCAGTGACAACACCCGGCCCAGATGTAGACAAGATGGAATTGCGATTTGCTGTTGGTGGAACAAAGCATAAAGGAGTGCTTTTCAGGGTCATAAAAATGAAACCTGGGTCTGGATGCGAAGCGGAGACAAAGGGGTCTTTTGAAAAAGGGCTTCGAAAGTGGGGTTTGACTTCAGCGCAGTCCGTGCTCCTCTGACTCAGGGCGAAAGGAAGAACCTTCGGCAACCGCTAAGGGGATCGCGTGGCGCGTTAGTGCCGCTTTGTAAAGCCTTAGTAAGGCCACATCTGGAACGCTGCATCCAGTTTTGGTCACCCACACTACCAAAAAGAGGTTGAGACTTTGGGGGAAAAAGTGCAAAGAAGAGCAACTAAGAGGATCAAAAGGCCTGGAGACTAAAACGTACGAAGGACGGTTGCAGGAACGGATAGTCTGGTAAAAAAAGGACTAGGGGAGAACATGATGGCAGTCTCCCAGGATTTGAGGGGCTGCCACAAAGACTCTGTGTGTGTGTGTGTGTGTGTGTATGTGTCAGCCTATTCTCCAAAGCACCAGAAGGCAAGACAAGTCCATGCATTCAAAATGATTCATTCATTTTTGACGATGGCATCAACTAGACCAGTGATGGCGAACCTTTTAGAGACCGAGTGCCCAAACTGCAACCCAAAACCCACTTATGCATCGTCGGGTGCCGGGTGGGTGTGGCCCATTGGCTGGGCGTGGCCCATTGGCTGGGCGTGGCCCATTGGGTGGGCGTGGCTGCGGTGGTAACGGCAGACTGGGTGGGACTAAAAAGTTCAATCAATCAATTCCAAATTTGCAAGATCTTTTTTTTCCCGCGAGAAGTTGCAATTGACTGATTGATTGAACCTTTTTTTTTTTTGCACACGGCGGCGGAGGCCTAAAGCGAAAAGGTTTTATAAAACCCAGCTGAAGACCTAGGACTGGGGCGAGGGCGCGCGTGCCCACAGAGAGGGCTCGGAGTGCCGCCTCTGGCACCCGTGCCATAGGTTCGCCACCACTGAACTAGAACCTGAAGAAGCAGGAGTGATTGTGTTGTGATGAGCAGGAATGGACCAAAGACGTCCTTTGAAGGATGTCAGTTCAGCTTCCAGTTTGGTGGCCTCCTTCAAGGGAAGTATAGGTGGTACCTTGCTCAATAGTAGTAACTGTGAGAGGGACCTCGGAGT
>NW_015396766.1:12907-14843 GCF_001527695.2 Protobothrops mucrosquamatus
TCCTCCTCCTCCTCCTCCTCCTCCTCCCTTCTAGCACTGATGATGTTCCCAGCCCCAGGAGATGGAGGAGGGGGGAAATTGGCTTCCTCTGAGGTTCCCCCAGCTGAGTGTGCGTTGTCCACCCCGCCGGTGTGTGTCTGAGTTCATGTTCTCTCTCTCTCTCTCTTCTGCTTCTTTTTCTCCTTGTCTGGTGCCACCCGGGACTGCCACGCTGCAGCTGATCCCCCCCGTCTTCTATCACGAGGGGCTTCTGCAATGGGTATCTTTTCACTTTGCTTACAACCCCCCCCTCTCTGCCCCCCACCCCACCCCACCCAGGTCGTTTCTGCTTGGCGACTTCTTGGGCTGGAGCAGCATGCCGGAAACATCCCCCAGGGGGCTATTCTTGGAGGGTGAGGATTTTGGGGTCCTCCCTCAGCCGTGGCATCCCTCTGTCCTCTCAGGTTGTGGGGTACAAGCAAGGGTAGGGCTACCCCTAAATCTCCTGCTGATTGAGTAGTGAAGGCAGAAGGCCGAGGTTGAAAGCTGTCGGATGGCTCGGGCGTCCCCTGGTCTAATCCACCAGGGACCCCCTGTTTCCAGGCCTTTCCCATAATACTCACAGCTTGTGCGTTGGCCAATAAATGTTGGGTGCCCCCCCCCCAGGCAGGTAGCTTTTGGCAGCTGCTCATGCCCATCAGAGTTTGCTCGCTTAGCTTATCCCTGCCCAGTCAAACTGCACAACCCCCCAAATCCTTAATCTCTACCCACACTGACACCAAACGGCACCAGTTGGGTTGGACCGACACAAGAATCATCGGCCACGCTACCACCCGCCACACTCGTGAGTTCATCGGAGCCCGGCACTCCACCAGCAATTCCATCCACAGACCCATCGACCCACAACCAGCCTACAAAATCCTCGGGATCCAAGTCGACCACACAGTCAACCAGAGGCAGCACCGACCCTCAACCATCCCGCGCAATCCCCCACTCCCACCAGCAGTTCAACTCCCAATGACCCTGGCCTGACGTGACCTCCCCATCACAAGACCCATCACAAGTCCCTCACTGATGACTCACACCTGACCCATCCCAAGACCCTCACTCGACACACCCACCCCTGAAGCCCTTATTAACAGGAGAACATCAACATCCCCTAAAGTCCGCTGAAGATGCTACCTAGCCTGGTAACGAAAGGTTCGGAAACCAGCCCACAAGCTTGGAGAATAAACCCTTCGCCCTCATAAAATAAAATATCAAATCAAATCAAGATTGTGGCCACAACCTCAAGGGTTGCCTATTTTGGCCTCTCTTTGGGGGGGCCCAGACACTGGCAGCCCCCTGTAGCTTTAGGAAGATCCCTTTTTGCATTCTGGCTTGAACCTTCTTCTTTTTTTTTTTATTGAAAAGTTTTATAAAAATTACAATATAAACCCCTAAACCCACCCACCCTAATCCCCCCCTCTCCCTCCCCCACTTCCCAGAGCTGAATACAGGGTTACAAATATAACAATCATAATCTAACTAACATTAACTAACTACATAAATAACCAAGTCCATAATGCGCTTTAACCCCCCTTTAACATAAATATAATAATTATAATTAAAACATAAACAAATTAGTATCCTAATTATTAAACAATAGAATATCCATATTGGTAAACAATACTAATACTAAACGTAATAATAATACCATATAATTAAAACTAACAAAAAATTCACTATAATAAACTATTAATACTAATAATACTCTAAAACAGTGGTTCTCAACCTGTGGGTCGGGACCCCATTTGGGGTCGATCGACCATTTCACGGGGGTCGCCAAGCAAGGCTGTCCGCCATTTTTTTTGTCCGCCATTTTTTTCCCCTTTTCTGGCGGGTGCCTTACCTCCCTTGGGCTGGGCCAGCTGGTGGTCGGCCTGCTCCGTCTCTGCCGCTTGCCAGCTACGCCTCG
>NW_015396767.1:0-1577 GCF_001527695.2 Protobothrops mucrosquamatus
TATACTGTCTCACACAGGTGAATGTCTAGTCTCTTCTTAAAAATCTCCAGTGATGGAGCACCCACGATTTCTGGGGTAAGTTGTTCCACTGGTTGATTGTCCTCACTATCAGGAAGTTTCTCCTTAATTCCAGGTTGCTTCTCTCTTTGATCAACCATTGTTTCTCGTCCTTCCTTCTGGTGCTCTGGTGAACAACGTGACCCCCTCTGCCTTGTGGCAGCCCCTCAGATACTGGAACACTGCTATCATGCCTCCCCTATTTCTTCTTTTCTTTAGACTAGCCAAGCCCAAGTCCCGTACACGTTCTTCGTATGTTTTAGTCTTAAGGCCTTTGAGGGTTGGGCTAGAAGACCTCCAAGGTCCCTTCAAACCTTAAAATTCAATGATAAGTCATACCCAAGTCAAAGAAAGCCCGCCAGATTTAGGTTGCAGCCAGGAGCCTTTAAAGAGCCAGAGTTGCAATCTGGAGGGAGAGGATTAATAATAATAATAATAATAATAATAATAATAATAATAATAATAATAATAATAATAATAATAATAATAATAATAATAATAATAATAATAATAATAATAAAGTTGGAAGGGACCATGGAGGTCATCTAGTCCAACCCCCTGCTCAGGCAAGAAACCCTATACCACTTGACACAAATGGCTGTCCAATCTCTTCTTAAAAACCTCCAGTGTTGGAGCATTCACCGCTTCTGGAGGCAGGTTGTTCCACTGGTTCATTGTTCTCACTCTCAGGAAGTTTCTCCTTAGTTCCAGGTTGCTTCTCTCCTTGGTTAGTTTCCACCCGTCGCTTCTTGTCCTGCCTTCAGGGGCTTTGGAGAATAGGTTGACCCTCCCTCTAGCCCATCATAAGAACACAGTCAGTTTGGTGTTGTGGTTAAGAAGTCTGGCTAGCAGCTGGGGACTGGGACTCTAGCCCTGCCTTAGGTATGCAATCAGCTACGTGACCATGGGCCAGTCTTCTCTTTCAGCCCTGGGAAAGGAGACAATGGCAGATCACCTCTTGAAAACCTTGCCTAGAATTGGATGTGTCTAATCTAATGGAAAAAGGACTAAGGGTGATATGATAGCAGTCTTCCAATATATGAGGGGCTGCCACAAAGAAGAGGGGAACAACTTATTCTCCAAACCACCTGAAGGCAGAGTAAGATGCAATGGATGGAAATTCATCAAAGAGAGAACCAATTTAGAAATAAGGAGAAATTTCCTGACAGTGAGAACAATTAATCAGTGGAACGGCTTGCCTTCAGAAATCATGGACGCTCCATCACTGGAGCATTTTATGAAGAGACTGGACAGCCACATGTCTGGAATGGTATAGAGTTTCCTGCCTGAGAAGGGGGTTGGACTAGAAGACCTCCAAGGCCTCTTCCAGCTCTTTTATCCTGCAAACATAAATGGCAGGGACTGGTGCACATAGGTGCCAGACTGAAAAACTGACTGGAAGGCATGTAAAAAGAACCCCAAAAGAACCCCTGAACATGTTGGGTGACAGGGTGACTCACGTAAACTGAATAGAATAGAATAGAATAGAATAGAATAGAATAGAATAGAATAGAATAGAA
>NW_015396767.1:10633-13624 GCF_001527695.2 Protobothrops mucrosquamatus
AATAATAATAATAATAATAATAATAAGAAGAAGAAGAAGAAGAAGAAGAAGAAGAAGAAGAAGAAGAAGAAGAAGAAGAAGAAGAAGAAGAAGAAGAAGAAGAAGAAGAAGAAGAAGAAGAAGAAGAAGAAGAAGAAGAAGAAGAAGAAGAAGAAGAAGAAGAAGAAGAAGAAGAAGAAGAAGAAGAAGAAGAAGAAGAGGAGGAGGAGGAGGAGAATTGGGACATTGGAGATCTTTTAGTCTAACCCTCAGGCAGGAAACCCTATATCATTTCTGGCAAATGGTTGCCCAATCTCTTCTTAAAAACTTCCAGTGTTGGAGCATTCACCACTTCTGGAGGCAGGTTGTTCCACTGGTTAATTGTTCTAACTGTCAGGAAGTTTCTCCTTAGTTCTAGGTTGCTTCTCTCCTTGATTAGTTTCCGTCTGTTGCTTCTTGTCCTGCCTTCAGGCACTTTGGAGAATAGTTTGACTCCCTCTTCTTTGGGGCAGCCCCTAAGATATTGGAAGACTGCCGGCAGGCTGTGGCTGCTGACGGACACTGTTGGCCCCCATGTACTCACTGGCCTCTGTGTGCGGGGGCCGATTATGTCAGACAGCAGCCACCCCGGCCCTTGCCTTACCCCATGGCAATGGCACCCCTGTCCTGCCCTGCGTCACCCTGCAGGACGAGCCTCCTGCCCACTGCCCCACCTGCCAGAGACCCCCTGGATCTCCCCCAACCCTGCCCGGCCCCCACAGGCGTCCCTCCCCTTGAGCAACATCGAGGTGACCACGCCTACTTGGCCACACCCACCCAGTCTGCCATGACCACCACAGCCACACCCACCCAGTGGGCCACGCCCACCTGGCACCCAGTGATAAATAAGTGGGTTTGGGGTTGCAGTTTGGGCACTCGGTCTCTAAAAGGTTCGCCATCACTGGCATAGTAGCTCACCACAGCCTCCTTAAGTTGGACTAGATGACCTCCAAGGTCCCTCCCAACTCTGTTACGTTCTACCTCTCTCTCATAATTCAAAGCAAAGCCTATGGCAATGTGATTAAGAATTACAATTACAGCAATAAAAATTAATACGAACTAATCCTTCCTTTTACTTCTAACAATCTTGAACTTTAGTCCCTTCAAAGAACGTCCTAGAACCTGATTTCCTTTCATTTTTTTTCTTTGTCCCTTCTCACAAAATTCTTCAAAGCTTTAAGAAGCCTTTTTTGTAAATCCGATAGAGGAAGATTATCAAGGTCACTCTTGGTTCGTTTATTTGCACATTCCTTTTAATTATTAAGATATCAGCTAGTTTCTTTTGCAATGTCCAGAGTAACATCTTTTCCCACGTCATTCGGGTAGTCTGTCATTTCTAAATCCACTTTCAAATCGACCCCAATCTTGACAGGTAAAATTTGTTTTTCTCCCACCACATATTTAAACACAGACTGTCTATAGAAGCAGACACTCTTAAAATTAACTTCAGGCTTCAGTGTTCAAATATATCCATCCGTCAGTATGTCCAATGTTAAAATATTTTGCTTTGTTCTCTATTTGTAAGTTGAATCTGAATGTTCTTTTTTATCTGTAATCCTTAGCTCTTTCTAGTTACCTCTAGTGTCCAATTTTTAATTTTTATGTTTTTCTTTAAAGAATTCGAGTAAAAAGCATCTTCCCACAGGAAGAATTCTGTACGGTTAATTTCAAAATCTTACTTCAATTTATCTGGATCCTGAGTCCACTTAAGTCTTTAAACTTCTATTTAAAACATATTTTGCTAAGGATTGAAGGAATATTACCCAGTACTGTCAAACCTGTCAATCCAAAGAGTACTAATAGCTGAAAAGCAGTTAACAAGCCATTTCAAAAAGTGATTTAAAAAGAAATATGCAAATTTAGTGTCCTTTCAGGGTACCCACTGTGGTTTGAGCAATCCCTCAGCTCTCAGGACTAAATCCACCGGAGATCGTTTGTCAAGATTCTGACTGATGATCCCAACCGAGTAAGCACAGCTGAGACAGTCCAATCTCTAATGCAAAACTTTATTGAGCACAACATATCAGCACTGATGAATGGAAAAGCAGTTCTGCTGGAAAAAAGGCAGCAGACAGTATATTAAAAGAATGGAAACTCCCCTTTCCCCAGACAGTATAAATCACATTCCCCAATTGAGTATCCGACCTATGTTATGAGAACTATCTTAGTTCTCACCCAACGGTTTCTTCGATGACCTTGATTCCCAGGCTGGTTGGCTCACTGAGTACTCTAAACTTTCCTCCTTCCCCCTACTACTGTTGGCAAGTTAAAGACAACTGTGGCTGAAGAGAAATAGGCTTCTTTGGATCTTGACACCACTATCCTGCAGTATCTTGCAAGGAGCAGCAATCTGGAATACTTGTGGGTGATCTCAAGTCTTCCCCTTGCCTGGAGAGGAATTATTGGAGAGCCAGTCTACTAACTGCCTCTTCATTCTGCCACAGTCATCGGCTCCACTTTCCATGGAGCTGTCTTCACCATTTCTTCCCTGGAATTCCCAAGGCAGAGCTGTTTCAAAAAGGCTTTCTCGTTGTCTGCACCCTTCATGCCTGTTGCTTTTCTAGGATACCGTGAACTGAAAGAGCCGTGGTGGCGCAGTGGTTAGAATGCAGCACTGCAGGCTATTTCTGCTGACTCCCTGCTGCCAGCAGTTCAGCAGTTCGATCCTGACCAGCTCAGGGTTGACTCAGCTTTCCATCCTTCCGAGGTTTGTAAAATGAGGACCCAGATTGTTGGGGGTCAATATGCTGACTCTGTAAAACTGCTTAGAGAAGGCTGTGAAGTGGTATATAAGGCTAAGTGCTATTGCTATGAACTGCGAGGAGCCTGCCTTTTATTGCTGAAGTCTTGCTTAAAACCTTTTCTGGGCCAATGAAATTCCTCAAGCTGCTTTCTTTCTGGATCTTTCTACCCTTGCCAAGTAGCTCAAAATCTCCTGGTCCTCTGCTTGGTCCCCTTCCCCCACCCCCAAGA
>NW_015396768.1:0-2857 GCF_001527695.2 Protobothrops mucrosquamatus
GTCCCAAGAGAGATTAATAAATATCTGTACAGGGGATGAATCTCAGTTCAGCTGTGTTCTCAAAGGATTATTGGAAAGCTAATGTTCTGGAAAGGGTTATTATGATCAAATACCACCCCAAGACAGTGCGATATTTTGCCAGGCTTTTGGTTTATTCCTGCTGCAGACAGAGTTCTGCAAACAACTAGAATTTTTCCTCCCTCCAGTAACTTGGAGTGGGCCTTGTACAGCCATATAAAGGAAGCCGTTTCTGCAACCCAAGGCAGAATTTTCCTAGAGAATTTTAAGCAAGTGGCTACTCAGCAGGGTGGAAATAAAAAGGGAGTTGGTTTCCACATGGCAGATTGGCTATGACTACTTTTCTGGAGAAAGATTTGAGAACTCTGAAAAATATTGTTTGTAGGTGTGTGTGTGTGTGTGTGAATGATATAAAGACAACACACTCAAAAAAGACAGAGCTCAGAGATTTAGGGTGTTTGTTTGAATGGAAAGAGCTTCAGGCCCAGCATTTGAAATATGTTTCCACAGAACCTCCCCCTTCCCCAAATTACACAATATAATTTTACAAAGACATAAAACAAAAAATGTGGCAAAAACATTTATCATCAAACAACACGATGAAAAGGAAATAATCCACAGTATTCTAGAAATTAGTCATAATATTGCCAGATAGTATAAAAGTATATACATCAGAAAATCCACAACCAATTTTTATAACAGGGGAAAAACCCCTAAGTGCCATATGTGTTGTCTATGCTTCTACTGTTATAGCAATATAGCAATAGCAATAGCACTTAGACTTAAATACCGCTTCACAGTGCTTTATAGCCCTCTCTAAGCAGTTTACAGAGTCAGCCTATTGCCCCCAACAATCTGGGTCCTCATTTTACCAACCTTGGAAGGATGGAAGGCTGAGGCAACCTTGAGCCTGTCAGAATTGGATTGAGTTAGCCTGCAATACTGAATTCTAACCATGGCTTCTATAGACAAAACAAATATTTGAAAGGCGAAGGAAAAAAATATATGGGTTAACAGTTTTTCATGTTAATGAACAGTTAATCAATCCAATCGGTGTAGATTCATTTTGTGATACATTCGAAAGCAGATGTATCATCATTATTTCACATATAACAACTATATCTAAAGTCAGGTACTTTACATGATGTAGTATATAACATCTATATCTAACTATTATACATGACTGAGCTATAAGGGACTCTTGTTATTGTGTAGTGGGCTTCAGTAAGCAAGGAGCAGACCAGCATAGTTACAACGTTGTTCATTGACTCAAACTAGAACTGGAGAACTGCAGGCAATTGTCTGTAATTTATACTCTGAGCCCACAGGGCCTTAACCAATCACAATACTTGAAAAACCCACCCAAATATGAATATTCAAAGTTTCCCTCCAAAACAGTTGGAATTAACAGTCAGGGTCATCTAAAGGTTAGTTTCATTTTAACTTCACAATCAGT
This sequence comes from Protobothrops mucrosquamatus, assembly GCF_001527695.2. Taxonomy (NCBI): domain Eukaryota; kingdom Metazoa; phylum Chordata; class Lepidosauria; order Squamata; family Viperidae; genus Protobothrops; species Protobothrops mucrosquamatus. The sequence continues at coordinate 1,475 of NW_015396768.1, forward strand.
TGGAGTTAAGTTAGTTTCACTTTAGCAGGGATTAACACAACTTTATATATATTCAATACATAACACTTGTGGATTTCAGAATTTAAAAATTAAAACTTACCGTATATATAAACATATTTATATTTTGAGAGATATCATTGCTATTCATAAATAAGATTATAGAATTAGTTATTTGCACAGTGCTGGACAACTTTATAAATCTGTATGAGAGTGCCTCAAAATTAAATATTATTGTCCATGTGGTAAAATTAATTCAGTGTGGTAATCTGAATAAAAGCAGGATAAAGGAATTTCATACATGCTATAACTCAATAACTACTCGTAATCTTCCCCTTACTAAATTTTTGCTTTGTACAGAAGCAACAGACATTAGATCTCTGCAAAGCTTCAAAAGAGCATTTGACTTTGACAAAACTTTTAATGAAGTCATTTTTGTCTGCTTCAAAGCTCCTCTCAGATTTCTCCTGCAGCGTTCAACCAATATGTTTCCACAATATGATAATGTCTTCACCTGGCCTACAGACAAAAGTAAAATTATCTGTAAATTACTACATAGCTTGGAGTCAATTCATATTTCTTGTCTTTATGGGCAGTGCAGTATGCATTGTGTTGATCCACATCCTAACTTCTTCATCATCATCATCATCATCATCATCATCATCATCATCATCATCATCATCATCATCATCATCATCATCATTATTATTATTATTATTATTATTATTATTATTATTATTATTATTATTATTTTAAAAAGCTTACTGCCAATTTTACATTCTTACATTGCAACATTATTCTGTTTCTTTTTGTCCCCATTCCTGAATATGCTACCATTTGTACAGTTCATATAGTTAAAGAAAGAAGCCTTCAGTGAGTGCGGTAAAAGATGGTTGGAATAAATCTGCTCCTGTGAAGGATGGCCCCAGCATGGATAGGGGAAATTCCACAAATTTGCTGCCTGAAACCCACTACCCTCTTGAAGCATTCATCAATGGGTCTGAGGGAAGACAGACCAGCTCCTTATAACCTCCTTCTACCATCACCTAGATATATTATTGGTTATTTTGGTATGTTGCACTGTACATCATTTCATCAGGATAAATGCAGTACTGATCCTCATCTCGTAGTATATCTATAGTTAGTTACTTAGGCCATTGCTTTTATTTTGCATTCTTCTACACTTGTTGTTCATTTTTCTAATTTTCAAATTCTATTTTTTACCATTTCCTGAAGGGTTGCTTGCTTTGGGAATGATGACGTTTGAGTTTTGTTTACTTATTTGTATATTTTCCTGAGTAATATTTTATTATTTATGTGTCATCAGCTTGTATTTCAACAACATTACTGACTTTCTTTATTTTTTCATGACACTGTACAGGGTTG
>NW_015396768.1:6001-7910 GCF_001527695.2 Protobothrops mucrosquamatus
TCTCAACCGCCACCCCGGCTATCACGTCAGCCAGCTCAGGCAGGGCCGTTGACACATAGCAGGGGGCCAGGTATATTATCAACAGGCCCACTTGCACCCCTTGCCCCCACTTCACAAGGAGGGACTCTGCACTGTCTATCTGAGGCACAGTGGCCTCCCTTGGACATAGGTTCTCCCTTATAATGACCGCTACCCCCCCGCCCCTACCCCGGATCCTTGGCTGATGAAATGCCTGGAAACCTGGCGGGCACAGGTCAACAAGGGGAACTCCCCCCTCTATGCCCAACCAGGTCTCGGTGATACTTGCCAGGTCCGCTCCCCCTTCATGAATAAGTTCTTGAATGAGGGGGGCCTTATTCACCACGGACCTGGCATTGCACAGCATCAGCCGATGGTCCCAGGCCTGAGGATCAGAGGTCCCTGGAGGTCGAGTAGAGCCCTGAGGATCGGAGCATCCACAAGCTTGTAAGCAGCGTGTGCGTGCTCCCAGAACCCGATATGGTCCTCTGCTCCCGCCATATCTGCCCCTCCCACTGATCGTACCTATCACACCACCCTCCGCCAGCTCCCCAGTCTCCTCCCTTACCACCCCGTGCCCCCCAGACAGGACTGGCCTTGGCCTCAGAGAGGACTCCCCAAGTTCCTCTCGGGCCAACCCCGAACCCCCTAAAAATTTAATAAAACACCCCTCTAAGAAGACCCGTAGTTTTTTTCTTCTTAGGTCCCTCAGTGCTGTCGCTGAGTGCCACCTCTCAGGGTTCCAGACCCCTTCATCGAGGCCGGCCCTTGGAATGGTATTGGGCCATGCCTGCGTGATGGGGGAGTCGCTCAGGGCCAGCAGTTCCCTCCTCGAATACAGTCCGTCGTATTGGAGGTCCATCAGCAAAGTAGGGGGAGGGGAGAAAGTCCTCGTGATGGCAATCTCAAACGGGGCAGGATGGGTTGAGGAAAGATGGTACGTTCCCAGGTCTTTCGGACCGCCGAGCTGTCACCGCGCTGGGCCACCAGGCCGCTGCCGCACCGGACCGGTGAGCCACCGCCGCGTTGGGCCGCAGATCGTCCTGGCCGCAGGTCTTCCTGGCCGTGTCAGGGCACAGATCTTCCTGGCCATTAGGCCCCCAGGCCAGGCTTCACTAGGCCTCACTAGGCCACTCCATGTCTGGGCCGCCCTCCGTAGCTCCGCCCTCCGCAGGCCGTCGAGTCACCGCCGCATCAGGCCGCCGCATCGGGCCGCAGTTCTTCCTGGCCACCAGGCCCCCAGGCCGGGCTTCACTAGGCCTCGCTAGGCCTCTCCGCGCCTGGGCCGCCCTCCGCAGTCCCGTAGCTACGCCCACCTCTGATCGCCGAGCCATCGCTGCGCCGGGCCGCTGCAACGGGCCGAGCTCTTCTTGGCCGCTAGGCCCCAGGCTTCACCAGGCCCCGCTAGGCCTCAGTTCTCCCCGGCCGCTAGGCCGCCAGGCTTCACCAGGCCTTGCTAGGCCCCTCCGCGCCTGGGCCGCCCTCCGCGGCATCGCAGCTCCGTTCGCCGCCCCGCCCAGCCAAACCTGGCGGTCCTGCGGTCCGGCACCCGTCCTCTTCGCTCGCCGACCCTCTCCTCTCACTTATTCCTGGCCGGCGAGCACCCCCGGACCTTCTTTGACACCCCCATCTCCGCCGACGGACCACCGCCGGTACGGAGCCGGAGCCGGTAGGTCCGCCATCACACGCATAATTAATAAATTATGATTTATCACACAATCAGCCTGATGTTTGTTTACTCATGACAGAAGCATCACAATTAAAATAAGGCATACAATATGATGTAAAATTTAAAATATAAAATATAAGATTAAAATATGTATAAACTAAACAGATCTTGCACAGAAACTAGCAACATTAATCACATTCTGTCATGCTGCCTTGAGGTCCT
>NW_015396769.1:0-7909 GCF_001527695.2 Protobothrops mucrosquamatus
TCTCTCTCTCTCTCTCTCTCTCTCTCTCTCTCTCTCTCTCTCTCTCTCTCTCTCTCTCTCTCATACACACACACACACAAACACAAATGAAGGAATTTTTGTCTTATGAAAGTAAAATAGATTGGCATTTTTTGGTGATAACGCAGTGGTGGTGAACCTATGGCACGGGTGCCAGAGGCGGCACTTAGAGCCCTCTCTGTGGGCACACGCGCCGTCGTCCCAGTCCTAGGCCTTCAGCTGGGTTTTATAAAACCTTTTCACTTTAAACCTCCGCCGCTGTGTGCAAAAAAAAAAAAAAGGTTCAATCAGTCAATTTCAACTTCTCGCAGGAAAAAAAAGATCTTGCAAAGTTGGAATTGATTGAACTTTTTAGTCCCACCCGGTCTGCCATTATCACTGCAGCCACACCTATCCAATTGGCCACGCCCAGCCAATGGGCCACACCCAGCCAATGGGCCACACCCACCCGGCACTCGACGATGCATAAGTGGGTTTTGGGTTGCAGTTTGGGCACTCAGTCTCTAAAAGGTTTGCCATCACTGTGATAAGGCATGGACCAATTGTACTGGCATGTGGGAATGACCTTGAAAAACAAAGCAAATGCAACTGAGGGAATGATCAGATAAAAGGTACCTCTGCCCACAGCAGGAATGTAGCAAGGCAAGAGACTCAGAAGAGACCCTTTCTAGTTTTTTGGGTTATAAAGAAGACAGGGGGAGTGATATACTTGGAGACTTGCAAGTTTCTGCTAATGTAGCTTTACATTAGCTAGAATTAACTCATCTGGTTGTGTTCTCTGTCTGGTCTACTTTGTAGACTGACACCAATGCAGGGTACAAGATATGAAAACAAGACCGATTGATTGTTACAATTGATTCATCAACTAGATTCAGTAGGATCAGTGACCCAGCTGTCCTAAGACATATACATCCTATCCTACGGAGATGATTCTGCTATTTCAAACTCCCAAAGCTAACAAAAAAAAATAAAAAATAGACAAGGTGATTGTAAAAGAAAGGCAAATACTTCAGAAGAAAAAGGAAAATATTTTTTCTTTCTTTTTTTATATACCTTTCATTTAATTGACTTATTTTTGATTCATATGACATGGTGCTGCAGGATTTTGAATATCACTATAAGTGCTCATTAAACAGAAAACAGTCTTTGAAAATATGTGTAAATAAAGAAACGAATAAAAGCTCATGTAACCAATTCAGATTAGTGTCTACATTTATTACGTGATTTGTACAGCAATTATCCTGGATGCATTCCTAGCCAAAGAGACCAAGTAAATCTTTTTAAAAGTCATATGCTTCAGATGCCAAGGATTGCTATGACTGGGTTTTCTAAATGTATTACGAGAATTTCTGAAATTCCTAAATATAAACCATATTATATTGACATAAAAGACATATTGTGTAATATATTTCTTATTGCTCAAAGTACTTCAAGAGAAGACTCAAATTACAAGTCATTGGATTTTTGAGGCAAGGAGCAGCAAGCTGAGTTCACAAATCATGATTAATTAAACCACAATTTACTCAATCCAATTTTTTGATTTTGCACAAGACATCAAACTATACATCAATCAACAATGGGTTTGCAGAACAATTTAGATTAGGGGTGTCCAACCGTGGCAACTTTAAGAGTTGTGGATTTCAGCTTCCATGGCTGTTGGGGAACTTGGGAGTTGAAGTCCACAAAGTTAAAGTTGATGAGATTGGACACAACTGGTCTAGACCTAAAAATAGGTCTGCTTATTGTACCTATGTGCCACTGCATCCTGCACTGGTTGAAGCTTCCAGGAACAGGAGCAACCTCATGTAGAGTGCATTGCAATAGTCCATTCTGGAGGTGACTGGGACATCACAAATATGATCATGATCATTGTCTGTGCTACAAAAGCCTAAAGTTTTCTCTCCACTGCTGTGGATGGGGAGCGCTTTATGAACTGCATGTTTCTTGGCAGACATTGCCCTTATTCCATTTTCTAACAGCCAATAAGGGAGAGCTGTTGAAGAGATTAATGATATTTTTTCTCTAGTAGTTAAAAGGGGTACATTTGTCTTTTATCAATTATGCCTATAGCAGCCATCTTTATTTTACATCAATTTTCATTCCAGCACATGGATGGCACAATCAATAGTCCTATATATATTTATTAGGACAAATTGAAGCATCTGGTGCTAACATTAATATAATATCCAAGAAAACTTTCTTCTATGGTCTATCAATAAAATAGGTGACAAGAGATGTTGGCCCAGCTCTGATTGTAGTAATTTGTAGCAGCTTCATTTCAAGAGTTGCTATTTTTTTAAAAGTGTAAAATAAAAATTAAAAAAAGAAATAGAATATCCTAATAAAAATCTTCTGTGTCAAACACATATATGAAAATTCTGAGACTAACAGTAATTCATCTGCAATGATTTAAATAGCTAATCACAACAATGCTGCATTGTAACAAGATAATTTTGTCTATATCATAGATTGACAGTAGTGAGATTCATATTTTGATGTTTAACATTCTCAGATCCTATGGGGAGGAGACCTCAACCATTTTCTTCTGCTACTCATTTAGTTATTCTATTTATACCATTATAATTTTTATAACTTATGGCCATATTATTATTTTTTTAGATTTCTTTTTCTGTCGGCTTTATTATTTTTAAGAATAACTCAAAGTGGTGAACATACCTTATACTCTCTTCTCCTCCTATTTTGCCCACAACAATAACCCTGTAAGGTGAGTTGATAGGACTGATAGAAAGTGTCTGGCTTGGTATTGGTACTATGCTATCAAATGCCTCCATCATAAAAAAGCTGAGTGAACATTTTAACTCAGATGACTTTAGTTATATTTCAGATCACACCAGCTTCCCTCTTGTAAGGGAAATTATTCATTTTGAAAGTTGATATCTTCTGATTCCTACTTGGGAAAATAGGATTATAATAAAGTCTTTCAGAGCTACCTTCAAGGATCTCTTCTTCCCATTTTATGGCTGCCATATCCTTGACTGAATGTCCTTGAAATAAAGAAGTGGATCATCATTATCATATATACTGTAAAGGCTATATACTATTAATATCTTTCACTCCGATAATTACAAAATACCAGAGCAATACAATATGCCTTCTAAAAGTATCTCTCCAAAATATAGCAGTATGACAGGTATTATCAATCTACAGTGAAAAAATAAGAACATAGCTACTTGAAAAATATGTTATTTTCACTGCTGAACATAAATTATGAACATTATATACTAAAATCTAATGCTTAGGACATCTGACTCTTAACTGACACAATTTTATTTTTAATTTCAGGGGTTTATTTTTCAAAGGTTGCTAGTGCAGAAATAGAGAAGCAATAATCCTAATATAACTATTCTTTCCTCCCCACAAATTGTTTACCGTCTGTTAACATTAAAACTCAAGAATGGTTCCTTGTAATGTTTAGATTTTAAAGAACTATGAGTATAACTATGAGCATAACAATGAGTAAGCCATGACTTGGGTAGGTGCACAGTGATGAAACTGGAGGTGGCGAGTTTAAAATTAGATATGCTTCAATAGTTTTTGTATGCACAAAATTCTAAGTTGGCTTGTGCATCTGTTTAACAAATTGGGGGCACAGAGTTTTAATATATTCATGGGGTGAACTTGGCCCTCCTATCATCAGGATCAAAAACTAGGTAAGTTAGACATTTTCCTGGATTCCAAGATTGGAGGGCTATCACTTCTTAATAGAGTGTCCACCAAGATCAAAAGTGAGAAGAATGTCTGTCTTCCTGCTATTTTGCAGCTGAAAGAAAGCAGGTGAATTTATTCCTCATCTGTATAGTACTGTATATATTTGACTAGCATAAATGTGTTGAACAAAGATTACAATAAAGCTAAAGTTTAATATTGTTCTTTGTAAAACACATGTAAAATAAGACTTTTTTTTAAAAAAGACATAGTCCTATGTACAATTTATATTGCAGAAAGAAAGTTTACATTAGAAGGCATATTGCATCATTTCTCTCTAAACACTCTGAGAGTGGTGCCTAATCCAGAGAAGGATTGGGTAATAAAAATTAATAATAGGTCTATAAATATAAACATAGCCTAAAATGCACAACATATCTAATACAATGGAGAGACATATATCTTAACTCAAAATATTAAAAACCAATTGATAATGATTTGTCAATTTCCAGTGTATATATATTTATTTCTGTCCTAGGGTTAGGGCTTGGAAACAATAAAAATGTAGCTGTATACCAGAATATCCTAAGGGAGGTCTTTCTGATTCAAAGCGGAATGATAACCAGTTACATAAGTAATCCTAGTCCTAAATTAATCACAGAGAACAGTAGTTTAGAGGCTGTAACTTCCACCATTCTTAGCTGGTGCTCATTAGGCTAGCTAGAGTTTTTTGCAAAGTGTAACAAACCAAACTTAACTGGTGCTTGTCAAACTTGACCGGGATGTAAAGTGATCCAGGCGTGCCGGGTTACTTTTGATTAAGGACTGCCATGCCCAAGATCTCAACCTTGCAATCATTTCAGCATCACTCTGTTTTCTGATTTTTAAGCTGCTAGTGATGCTCTTAATACAGGCTGAGTAGTATTTTTTTCCTCTGAAGAGTGTTCTTCAAAGGATCATACTACAATACACTTTAGATTCTACTAATCAGAGATCCATGCTTGAATTACTATTAAACAAGTTGCATTTTTCAACAAGCTGGCTGATGGACTATTGAGATTTCCAATTTCATTAGATAATAGATATATTTCTTAGTCTAAGATATGTGCATGGATTGAACCACTTTGAAAAGTTCCTTCTTAGCTTGAGAGATCTATTAACCACTTTGTTATTCAAGCGTATGTTTTTATATTAATTTTAACTGATTTTATTGGATTGTTCTCTAACTGGTGAGCCATCCAGAATCATTTCCTGAAGCTCCTGATCAAGAAAACAAAGCATTAGACTGCAATCACTTGAAGGACTTTTGTACCACCATTCTTTAGTTTCAGTTTAGACTCTGATCTTGAGCATGCACATAGGAATAGAAGGACCACTCTAGCTCTCCCTTTCCAGTCATATTTCTTGCCTTTTTTATCCAAATGGGAATAGATGATGGAAGAAATGCAAGTTTCTATATCACAATGAGTGAAAAGGGCTGGAGGATAGAGATTTTATCTGTGGGATTTTTTTTTTAATGAACAGAATATTTTCTCTTTCTCTTTTAGCCTAACATGTCTAGGCCAGCTGACTGAGTGGTAGGACAGAAGGCACTTATGACATGGAATGCAATTCTAAACACTTTCTTCCCCTTCCCCTGCCCAGTATATTCATTTTTGCTGAAGTTCAAATTAATTTGCATAGAATTACAGCCTTGAACACTGATATTAAGTCTCCCTTCTCTAGATTTGACTCCCACACTTTTATTGCCTGAGGTTGTGTTTTTGAAGATAGACTACTTCTCGTAGCATTTCTTATGTGTACTCTTAATCTTAGACAATGAGTCTACAGTAGAAAGAAAGTCACAATTTTAAACCAAGAGAGTTGTGAGGCATAATAGTTTGTAAAAAAACAGATTCCCAGTTTGCGGTGCTGAGGAACAGGATGCAGGAAGGCAGGGCTCTGCCTTCCGTGCCTGATTTTGCCCTGCTGAGGGCCCTAAAAAGAGCCTAAAATTGCCCCGAAGAGGCGATGAAGAGGAGAGGTGCCTTGTTGATCATGGAGAGATGGTGGTATTTCTGTTCGATCCAAGGAAAGCCCTCCAAACTGGCAGGGGAAAAATTGGCTACATTCCTGTGGCCGGCCATTAGTTGCTGACAACCAAAGAAGGAAAAAACACCAATTAATACATTGTAAACAGCATGTTTGGAACTGGGTGAGACTATTGATCCTTTCTTTACTATTTTACAACTGAATTTCCTGGGAAAGGCTCCCAAGAAGCTAAACCTCAGAATGTAAATGGAAGCGGCATTTTAATTTTATGGGGGACAGAAACATACAATACTAAAATGGAAGTAACATAAAGCTACAGTTTTGATAAATTTGAGAACTGAGATAATTGTTAAGATTTTCTCTTTGGAAAAAAAAATGAGGTGAAATATAAGAAATCAATCCTTTGTTTTAAGAATGGAAAATGGACTTTGAATGACATCTAGTGGTGGATTTGTGTATAGCACTATAATTTCCTTCCTGGCTGCTTGGTGACTCCTAGCTCGGAAGAACAGCTGGCAATAAAGGAAAATATTTTGGCATACTTATCACCCTGACCTTCTTGGATTATAAATAGCTACTGAGCTTGGACTTTTAACTTCAAGAGCTAGTGGGAGAGAAAGAAAAATTTGACCTTGGACTATAACTGGCTGGGAGAAACTTTTGATCTGTTTTCAGAGAGGTTGAACATTTTGAACACTACAAACATTGTGGATTACAACCTTGCCTGACTGACAATTCTTGGATACTTGAGACAAAGGATTACTATAAAATATTGATTTCAGGACTGAACCTATACTTTGGAATCTATTGGATTATAAAGGATACATATAAAGCCAGAAAACTAGAGGAAACTTTGATCTATGTTTACTGAGACTAGTGATGCCTCAAGGAATGATGCCTCAAGAAAAATCACACACCTTTCAGAAAAAATATATTCTATGCTACAAGTAATTCACCAAACAATTGTTAAATGCAAAGAGGACATAAAAAGAAATCATAATGAGACTAAAACAGTTTAGAAAATATAAACAAACAATTCTCCAAATTAAATCTACAACTAGAAAGTTCCCAGATAACGACCATAAATATGAACAAATAATCCAGAAATCAGAAGATGAAGCAGAGGAAATGGATTTAGAGATGGAAGAAATAAAAGAAGGGAAATATAATGGACAGAATTCCCCTAAAAAATACCCTACCTAAAAAATACCCTACCTAAATTGTCTTCCTCATGCCAAGCAATTTTTACAAAAATAGAAAGAAAATTCCTAGACTTGGAAAGCTACTTGGCAAAGAAAAAAAGCGAAAGTCAGATTTAGAAAACAATGCTCCAGCCCACCGCTCATGCAAGCCAACCCCCGGGCTATAACAGGTTCGGAATTGGCTTGCATGAGCGGTGGGCTGGAGTGCATGCACAAAGCTCTACTTGCATGAGTGGCAGGCTGCCGTGGGCAGGCATATCTCGACTCATGCAAGTGGTGAGCCAGCACACGCACTCACACACATGCCGGCCCACCGCTTGCATGGGCCAGTTCCTCTGTCCCCCACTGTTGGGCTGCCAAGCCATAAAGTTTGGGGACGCCTGCTTTAGATAGAAAAACAGCTTCTTCAGGAAACCAACCTTAATCTGATGATGTGTGAATATTCATCTTGTTCACAAGTCCAAAATTGGTGTATAGGCTAAGATGAATTTAATTGGTTATGTATTTTTATAGCATTGTAGCCATTCAGTTAGGTTAGGAAAGCTGGTCCTCTTAAAAAGGCCTCTGAACAGCAGGAGCTAAGAACCAGTCCGGCACCACAAGGTGGAGCTTGAGCACAAGTAACTGGATGTATTCATTGTGTGTGTTTGTGTGTGTGTGTGTGTGTTTTGCATTTGCTTTATAATGTCAAATATCTATAGTGGTTCCAGACCAAGCGAATAATGTACAAGAATCTTACCCCTAACAAATTTGCACAATAGGTTCAGACTTAGTTTTATTCTCGCGCAGGCCTGGCCCAGTACAATCCCAAGGGCCTGCCTCGATGAAGGGGTGTGGAGCCCCGAGAGGTGGTATGCAGCAGACAGGAAAAAAAAGAAATTAAGGGCTTTTTTAGAGGGGTGTTTTAAATTTTTTTTAGGGGGTATGGGGGTGGTTAGGGGGGGCAGGGGGGATGTCTCCCTGAGGCCAAGGTCGGCCATGTCTGAGGGACG
>NW_015396770.1:0-2698 GCF_001527695.2 Protobothrops mucrosquamatus
GGCACCCTCCTAACGTTTGGGGACTGCAACCCCCAATGGCTGGGAGACGTGGAGTTTACACTTCTAGAGAGCAGCAGCTTCAGAAGACTGATATAGCACTATTTTTCAAGACAACATTTCTACAACTTTATACTGCTTTCTAGCACCACGTTATTAACAAGGCGGTGTCCATTCTTTAGATACTATAAAATCTTTTTTTTAAAAATCACTAGACAAACTGTATGGACGTGAGTGGAACACTTTCCCTCAAGCATTAAAAAGCCCCATTTTCTAGATGAATCTGACACATTAAAATCTTTTCCTGGTGGTCTCAGAAGAGGTCTGTGGATCAGATTATGGAGGGAGCAATCCTGAGAAAAGAGGTAGCTAAAGGATCTCTGTTTTAAGCACTAGCAGTACATGCCACTGAATCACAGATGCCATAAATCAGAGCCGTGATTCACTTTTTTTTCTTTCAAGACTGTCCTGAGGAAGTACACTAATGAACAGGACAGATGTACGCGGAATAGCTAAATAAAACAAAAAACAAAAAGTGCACCTCATCCACACATGCTGAATCTGAGCCCAAATGAACAGATCAGGAAATTTCCCTTTAAAACATTTCCAGACATTACTGAACGTCATTAAAAGTACAGTCCAATCCATGAAAATGAGTCCAATTTATAGAAAACTCTGCATTTTACTCACAGTAGACATTAAGCAAATAGAAATTACGCGGGAATGGAATAAACAGCTGGAGCTGCCATCCAAGGATTCCCTTACAGGTAAAGAGGCAGAAGCAAAAAATCTCTGGAGAGCAACTCACCTCCAGCCAGCCTCCAGCGAGATCTTAACTGCAATAGCTTATAGCCTTGCATCACAGCGGGAAAGGAATAGTAATCAGATGTTTGCAACCACGTGTATTCCCTACACAATGTTCCAAGAGATTCCAGAGTTCAGGCTCAGAATGAGGAGCGTGTTTTTTTCCATATACAAATACATCAGAATCGTGACAACTGACTGCCTGACCGTCCTCAACTAACCCAAGAGTTGGCAGTAAGGGACAGCATACCTGTTTCCCCACTGGACTAACAGATCAGACACGTGCACCTGATACAAGCAAGAGCAAAGATCTAGATTAATGTTAATCGTACAGTCCCAAGGGCAGAAGTAAAAGATATTTAATCCAATGCTCTCAGAGGACAGGTTTGGATGCAATTCCCAACATCTGCAGCCAACTCGTAGTTCAGATGGTCTGGAGGATACCTGACTGGTAAAGGTTCATGGAAAGAGATTTTCACATCACAGCCATCAGGGAAAGCCAATTCTTAAATGACAAGTTTATTATTTGGCTGTGAGATCACTGACTGCCCATTCAATTCCAGCGAGGGAGAGTATATTCTATTTGTCTTAATATTGTATCAATATATTCGCTGGGAAAGGTAGATAAAAAAGGAAATAAATTTCCACAATTAAGATGTGGATTCAACTGCTCTAAGACAATGTTTCTCAACTTCAGCCAATTTTAACTCCCAAAATTTACATGAATGTTCTTCAAACTTGGCAACTTTTTAAGATGTGTGGACTTCAACTCCCAGAATCCCTTAGCCAGATGTTCTGGGAGTTGAAGTCCACACATCTTCAAGTTACCAAGTTTGAAAAACACTGATTTACACTAAATGGAATATAGACTAATTGATGCTAAAATACCTTCCCTAAATATTGGATTTGTTTGCTTTCTCCTCTTCTCTGCTCTGGTAACTTCTCAACTGTTCAAGAGAACCAGGCTCTTTTGCACTGTTTGGGTTAGTCCTAATATATAGGTTGCTTTACTGCATTTTGGATTATTTTCCTCTTCATGAACCAACATAGCTATCATTCTTTAATATGTGCTTCTTGACATCTAAGTTCGCTGGATAATGAAGTTAATGATATTTTTTTTTAAAAAAACCAGTGTCTAAGGAAAATGTTCAACTTAGTTCAAGTGGGGATTTACTGATGTCCATACGTTAACAACTGCAGCCTGAAAAAACCAAACATTCTGTTTTCACACATTTTCAGATCCAGTTTGGGGAATATATTTCCTGCTGTAGTTTCCAGTTGCACTTTAGATTCAAACTGCTTCATTGATCAGAGGAATTTGGCAAACTGTCATTTCTAGGACATATCAAGGCCCACATTTTAAAGTCCAAAATTCATTACTCCACAAAAGGTAAACGTTACTTGTTATTTCTCAATTAGGTGTCTTCAGCAATACTGAAGTAACATCCCAATAGGCACATGAGTGAGAGTGAGAGAGAGAGAGAGAAGACAACAATATGTTATTCTTACATCTTTAAGAAAGGCAGCTTCTAAATAGCTAGCCATTACATCAGTGGTTCTCAACCTTTTTAATGCCGCGATCCCAACCGGTCGTAAGTTGAGAACTAAACCGGTCATAAGTCGAGGACTAAACCGGTCGTAAGTCGAGGACTACCCGACCGGTCGTAAGTTGAGGACTTTCCCTGCCCGGGAGCGCCGCGCATGCGTGGTTCCGCCCCCTGCGCCGGCCGAGGCGTAGCTGGCAAGCGGCAGAGACGGAGCAGGCCGACCACCAGCTGGCCCAGCCCAAGGGAGGTAAGGCACCCGCCGGAAAAGGGGGAAAAAATGGCGGACAGCCTTGCTTGGCGACCCCCATGAAATGGTCGATCGACCCCAAATGGGGTCCCGACCCACAGGT
>NW_015396770.1:5845-7908 GCF_001527695.2 Protobothrops mucrosquamatus
CAAGCAAGGCTGTCCGCCATTTTTTTTGTCCGCCATTTTTTTTGTCCGCCATTTTTTCCCCTTTTCCGGCGGGTGCCTTACCTCCCTTGGGCTGGGCCAGCTGGTGGTCGGCCTGCTCCGTCTCTGCCGCTTGCCAGCTACGCCTCGGCCGGCGCAGGGGGCGGAACCACGCATGCACGGCGCTCCCGGGCAGGGAAAGTCCTCGACTTACGACCGGTTGGGTAGTCCTCAACTTACGGCCGGTTTAGTCCTCGACTTATGACCGGTTGGGGTCGCGGCATTAAAAAGGTTGAGAACCACTGAAATACAGCATCGTTGTATTGAAATATTGTTATCAAAACTGGGGGATTCTGGGAATTGCAGTCCACAAATCTTAAAAAGTTGCCAAGATTGGACACCCCTGCTCTAGTAGAGCAATGGGTCATTATTTTGATCATTATTTTTGACCTACCCTGCATCATTATTTTTATTCGTAAGATTTATACTGCACTTTTCCCGGAGCTGCAGACGGGGGGGGGGGCGCAGGTACGACCCCTTCCTCTCTTTCTTCACACCACCCTTTGAGATCACAGGCGCTGCGAGGCCCCCACCGTTCCCTTGTGACGTCACTCCCACAACAACCCTGCCAGGTAGGCCGGGCGGGCAAGACGGGTCTAACCGCATCCCAAGAGGGAGGGGGGGGACTTCGTCTCACCGACGTCTCCAAGGCAACCCCCGCCCCCCCCAGGCCCGATCGGGGCGACGGCCCCCTCAGCCGCCACGCGCAAGGGGCGTGGCCGGGGGGCGGGTCACTCACCTGCCGCCGCTGCCCCTTCAGGTCGGGCCCCTCCCCCACCCGGCCACGGCTGAGGAAACGGAGGCGCCGCCACCGCCAGAGATGGAGCCGCGAGAGCGCCGTGCGGGCTAGCGCGCATGCGCGCTTGGCCGTCAACGTCAGCGCTTCAGGGCGGGTCTTCAGGCCGCACCGGAGCGCCGCCCCCGCCCGGTTGCTCCGCCCCCTTCAACCTTTTGAGTCCCGCCCTCCTCCCTTTCCAGCTGCGCCACTCTCTCCCGACCCCCCCAATCGCAGCTCAGCCAATAAGACCCGGACGGCGCCTGCGCAGAAGAATTCGCCCCTCAGTTCCCCCACCTCTCTTTCTGCCTTGACACGTCAACTCCTCGTGTCATCTTTATGTGTGCGGGGGGGGGGGCTGAAGACGGCGGTGACGTGAACACGCGCCCCTGTGGAGGAACATGCTTGAGGTCCCGCCTTCGAGCCCGTTGACCAATGGGAAAACCGCAATTCTTACCAGATGACTCCGATTGGAGCAGAGGAGCTGTCAGTGTGTTGTGCCTTGGCCTTTTGTGTGGATAGTGGAGAGAGAGAGAAATGGAGATCGAAAGATAAATAAGAGAGAGAGAGAGAGGATAGATAATGATAAAGATAGAGATATCTGTATGTAATATAGATACATGATAGATAAGGATAGAATATAGAATAACAGAGCTGGAAGGGACCTTGGAGGTCATCTAGTCCAACCCCCTGCTCAAGCAGAAGACCCTATCCAGTCAAATGGCTGTCCAGTCTGTTCTTAAAAGCCTCCAGTGATGGAGCACCCACAACGTCTGAGGGCAACTTCTCTTCCACTGGTTAATTTTTCCTTAGTTCCAGGTTGCTTCTCTCCTTGATGAAAGAAAGAAAGAAGAAAGGAAAGAAAGAAAGAAAGAAAGAAAGAAAGAAAGAAAGAAAGATAGATAGATGATGATTATATGATAAATAATGGATAAATACAGATAGTGATAGATAGATAGATAGATAGATAGATAGATAGATAGATAGATAGATAGATAGGCAGGCAGGCAGGCAGGCAGGCAGGCAGGCAGGCAGACAGACAGGTCAGAGGATATGACAAAGTGCACACCAAAATATAGCAATGCTAATAATATCAGAAAAGAATATATAGAAAAATGAATGAGTGACGCGTAGGAACTAAAAAATATAACCATAAAACATTAATATAGAATTAGCTCAACCCTTAACATATAATTAAATGTTGATCTCGACCAGGGGTGTCCAACCTTGG
>NW_015396771.1:0-7907 GCF_001527695.2 Protobothrops mucrosquamatus
CAATAAAATTTATATTAAAATGTTGATATAATCTTAAAAAGGGAAGCAAGTCTATTTTTATCTGCTTAAAGAAGATTGGAAGTTGCTTCTTTATATAGCTTTTCTTTTTCTAGCTGTACTGATTTTGGTGCTTTTTATCTTTTACCTTTTTCTTAATTCTTTTTGTATTTTCATGTTTATATTTTACCTATTTATGTGTGTATGTGTTTGTGTGTGTTTGTGTGTGTGTGTGTGTGTGTGTGTGTTACATTACATTACATTACATTACATTACATTACGCACCAAGATAAAAACTAGGAGACTGTGAGTTCTAGGCCTGCATTAGATATGGTGACTGGGTGACTTTGGGGCCAATCACATTCTCTTTCAGCTCAACTCACCTCACAGGGTTTTTGTTGTGGGAAAATAGGTGGAGGAAGGAGTAACAGGTATGTTTGCCACCTTGAGTTACCGATAAAGGAGAGATAAAAATCAAATAAGTAAGTAAATAACACATCTGTATGTGTATGTGGTGTGTGTGTGTGTGTGTGTGTGTGTGTGTGTGTGATAAAGAATAAAAACCAGAATGTTGGATAGTATACAGTGAAAGAAAACTTCCCTTCAAGGACTAAATCAAAATAACGTGATATCAGGCACTGCCATACATAGACCAGAGATTATATTGGGTTGACTCCATCACTTTCCTAAAGATTGTACTGTAGGAGTGTCAAATCAACTAGTTTTTAGCATCTGCCATATGAACCAGGGTAGAATAGGAAAAATAGCTGAGACAACACTCCCTTCTCTCTAGAGCAGCTGCTTCTTGGTAAGCTGTCATCAATCCAAACTTCTCTGTGGCAAGGATCCACAATCTGTTGTCTGCCGAGGATGCCCTCAGCTTTCGGTGGCATGCTCGGATGCACATTCCAAAAAAGAAGAGGTGCCACAAAAAGGAAGCAAAATAGACAAAAACTAAAAGCGATTGAACTTTCAGTATCCAGAATTACTCATTTTTTTGAGGGAGACGGGTCTTTGCATATTTTGTCCAAAACATAATTATTTGAGCCTGATTACAGGTAGTCCTCCACTTACAAGCACGATTGAGCCCAAAATTTCTGTTGCTAAGCGAAACAGTTGTTAAGTGAGCTTTGCCCCATTTCACAACTTTCCTTGCCACAGTTAAGTGAATCACTGCAGTTGTTAAGTTAGTAACATGGTTGTTAAGTGCCTCTCCCATTGATTTTGCTTGACAGAAGATAATCACATGACCCTGGGACACCGCAAAGGTCATAAATATGAGTCAGTTGCCAAATGTCTGAATTTTGATCACATGACTGTAGAGATGCTACAATGGTCGTTAAGTGTGAAAAACAGTCATAAGTCACTTTTTTCAGTGCGGTTATAACTTTGAATGGTCACTAAACAAATTGTCATAAGTTGAGGACTACCTTCTATTTGTACCTTGAATAAGACCTTATACTTAGACATTATACTCTACTTCTGGCTTGCATCACAATGTTATGTCTACCATCTCAGCTGTTTTGATATCACCTTCTGTGGACACTGCTGAATATATCAGAATTTATAAAAGTCACTCCCTAACCGATTCCTGCCATCAGTTCCTTCCATTGCCAATGAGATTTGTGAGGCTTAAAATACTGGCAAAAACAATATTCAGAAGATGATTTTAGCACAGGATGCTCCCCCCATTTATAATGCCTCCAAAATAGCCAAATTTAACATCAATGAAACTCAGCCAACCGGCTTTGTTCAGAATATACACTAGATTCTTTTTTAAAGGCAGCTTTTAGAGTAAAATCCTGTAGGGCTATGGCAGCTACTTCTAAATGTGCCGACACAACAACTGTCACACTCAACTCAATCTCTCAGTGGCTGTGTTACCTGGGTATGCTGGGAGTTCTAGACCACAATATTTGAACAGCCTCCAGTTGGGGAAACTGAGGGTATAATCTGGAATGTTCGAAAGACTCTCCCATTTGTTTTTAATTCAGAAACGAAAGAGAGTTGACAGGCAACCCTGGTCTGATAAAATGCACACTTAGAACTTGTAACCGCTGCATTGGAAAGGGTTTCAGAGCCCAACTCCCTGCTCGATGCAGGAAACTAAACGAAAGCCTCTCCGTGGACTGATAGATGGTGTAGCCTCTGCTCATACACTCCCAGTGATAGGCAGAGGCCATCAGCCTTCTGAGTAGCTGATTCCGTGATCAAAGTACTCTTATTGTTCAGAAGTTTTTTTTCTAGCACTCATTTAGAATTTGTTAGTCATTATGTTTCATAACACAAATCTATTATTCCACACCTTGCCTTCTGGAATGCTACAAAACACATCTTGACCTTGTGTGTAACATCCTTAAAGGTATTTGAAGATTGTTTCCTTAGCCTTGAGAAGCTTTCAGTCTTCTCAAGCCTAATAAGCACCCACTAACATCTCTATTAGGACTGATCATCCTAGGTACCATTCTTGTTCTTAAAACTTGACGCCTAGAATTAGGATCCAAAAGTAAAGAGGATTAAAGGGAAAATATTGCTTGTGTGTTTTTGGAAATTATACTTCCATTGATGCAATTTATAACTGTGTTTCCTTTTTTTAATCCCTATCACACTGTTGATTCATATGCAATTTACCATCAAATACTTTTCCAAGGATTTTTTTTACAAGTAGTGAAAAAACTAGCTATGCTCCAGCTGTAGCGTACACTTGATTTTTATAGCCTCAGGGAAGAATGTTACATTTCTTTTGGTTGAATTTTATTTAAATTTCAGGTGGTTTACTTAACGTATTAAGAGGTTTTTGAACTGTAATTCTGTCTGCTAGGATATTAATAAGGCCATCCATGTTGTGACATTTACAAATGTTATTTTTCTCTATCTCTTCACACAAGAGATTAATATTGAAGAGTAGAGAACCCAGAAGTGAAGCATGTGATACCCCATTTGATCTCTTGCATGAGCTTGATGCACAATCATTGACAGGGCCTTCTTTGTATACATTTGGAACCAACTACGTATCCATTTAATTGTCCTAATGTTTGGCACACCTTTAGCTAGCCTATTAATCAGAATGCCATGGGATATTTTGTTAAATATCTTGCTAAAATAAAGATATATCACATTTCGCAATGTGTTAGAGAAGTTACTGAATAAAAAAAATAGATAAAATTAGTCTAGTGATGTTGGTTCTTGACAAATTCATGCTGATTTCTGTTCACTTGTATTAGTTTCAAAGGATGTCGAATTCCTTGTCTTTATGGTGGCTTCTAGAATCTTCCGAGTTACTGATGTCAGAATAGTCTATAGATTGCTGGATTCTTTTGTTGTACTTTTGAAGAGAAAGATAACACCTGCTTTCCTCCAGTCAACTGGTACCTCACCAGTTATCCAGGGTATCTGAATGGTAACCTGTAAAGCCTTGGCCAGACCACCAACTAATTGCAACTGTGGTTAGAATGCTATTTATGGAGCACTGGAGAATTAAACCATTTCAAAGTAAAATATGTATTCCCTGATCTTGTTTCTGCCAATTTTGTGTTTTAGTCGCTGCAATTTCTTTCTGCTTTCCACAAGATGCTGCTGGAATACCTACATTCCTGCTGGTAAAGACTAAAGCAAAGTAGGAGCTGAGCAGCTCTCTTTTTCTTCATCTAGAACAGTAAACGTGCATTCAAATAATTTCCTTCCTTTGGTCAGCACCGTCTGAAAAATAATTCCATACTATTTCAATAAGAGTCTGCTAGATCTTGTGCCAGCCTGGCTCAATGTAGTGATATGCCACCAGGAGGAGCTGCCACCTTAGATATGTATGAAAGCCAAATATTTCTAGAAGAGAAAGATCACTGCCAACTCAGCCTCTGCTTAAGTTGTACGGTGAACTGGGCTTGCTACATGACACGCTTCAAAGTGAGGACTATTTTAAGACTGTAACCTATGTGTCAGCACATAAACGTATTTATTTTATTACATTATACTTGCATTGTTGCATTGAATTTCTGTCATAAAATTGTAAATTGCTTTGTTTTTCTAAGCAGTCTGTTTCTAGGATTCACGCAAAGCATCCAGAGCAAACTTCATTGAAATTAATGGGAATTTAGTTATGGTGGCTCATTGCCACAATCAAGTGATACTTTGTACGAATAACTTAGTTGACAAGCCAAAATAATAGCACTGAAATGGCATTTTAAAAAAGAACAGCAGAACTGGATAACATATCAAACAGTACTAGTTAAAGTTGCTTAAATTAATGAAATGTGCATTTCCAATAAGGAAGTTGGAGGGGGAAGGATACAAATTATATTACAGTATTGTAAACAGAAAGGCAACATTTTGAATCCAAAAGATGGAACAGTTGAAATGCGGGACTGCTGGTAAGCCAAGCATCAACCTTAAAAAGGTAATGCCTCCATCTAGTCAGGTTCAGTTCCTAAGTGGCTATGTTGACATGTCAATGTAATTTCCCAGTCTCTATGATAGCTCTAGGACAGGAGTATCCAACTTTGGCAACTTTAAGATCTGTGGACTTCAACTTCCAGAATTCCTCCACCAGCCCTTCTGGCTGGAGAATTCTGGGAGTTGAAGTCCACAGGTCTTAAGTTGCCAAGATAGGACACCCCTGCTCTAGGATGTCCTAGTGCAGTGATGGCGAACCTTTTAGAGACTGAGTGCCCAAAACTGGCCCCGCCTCCATTCTACCTCTTGCCCCGCGCCTGCTCAGCCCCCACCCCATCCCCCACCCCGCCTGCCCGCAAGGCCACTCACTGCCTCCAGGGCCCACCACAGATCGCCCAGGCAGTCCAGCAGCGCCATGGTGGCCACGCCCTGTGCCCACGCCCCGCAGCATCAACTGTGTACGATGGGGCGTGAGAGCAGAGTCTTGTCTACGCTGCCTGCCTGCCATGTCCTTGGCTGCGCTGCTTCGCGTGGGCCATGCTCAGGGATGACTCTCCTCCAGGGGGGCTGCTGGAGAGGAGGGGGTCACGGGGGGAGGCGAGGCTGGGGCAACGGCATGTGTGCCCACAGAGAGGACTCCGAGTGCCACCTCTGGCACGCGTGCCATAGGTTCGCCACCACTGTCCTAGTGGAATCCCAGCCAACACTAAGATCTGTCCCTGCTTAGCTTTTCAAAGAGCAATCAGGTTTGGCCATGGGCTGCCACTTAACCTTAGCACCTACCAAACCTGGGGAGCTACCCTTTTTTAAAAGAGGTTAACAGTGGTATTTCATGCAAATTTCTATATGTGTTTTTCCATGATGAAATATGTAAATTTTCTGTACTTCATCATGGAAAAACACTGCAGTAGTGGTGATGGCCATTTTAATCACAGTACTGATAAAGGCAAAGGAGTCTGTTTCCATTCAGGTGGCAATTCTTTCCTCTTATAGTATTCGAACTATCCACAGAATGGCAATAGAGCAGCAGCTATCCTAATGTTGCTCTTCAGGTTCCAGAACTTCCTAGAAATGTTTCCATGACAGCCTCTCTAAGGCATAGGCTTTGGAACACAGTGTTTACATGAAACACTAAGCTGGTGAATTATATTTTAGCCCAATATTTCTCGACCTCAAAGACTTTAAAGATATGTGGACTACAACTCCCAGAATTCCCCAGCAGGGTTGGGTGACTTTGGGTTAGTCATGCTCTCTCTGCTCAACCTACCTCACAGGGTTGTTGTTGCAGGGAAAATAGGAGGAGGAAACACTATTAGGTCTGTTTGCCACTTAGACTTATTTATAAAAATTACAGAGGTAGGGTAAAAAATAACATTTAAAAAATGGAAATTGAAGTCAACGCATCTTAAAGTCGCTGAGGTTGAGAAACACTATATTAGCTGTAGAAGACCAGCCTGTGTGATGAGTTTTATGGTTCAGCATATCCTGGGAATCCAGAAAATTGGGTTAAATTCAATTAATCATGGATTCAATGTCCTCACCTCTTTGGTAGGGCAAAATCTCACAGTCCCCAATAGGAAGGAATGTAGTCTGCTACTGTAATTTTGAAATTGCAGTTTTATGCAGGTACAAGATGGGGAAAATGTGTGGCATGGTTTACAGACATGTTAAGTCACCGTTTGTGTGATATTTAATTAATGACCATCAGTAGGGTTTGTGCACTTAGCCAAAATACTGGTATACAAGCAGTTTAAGCACAAACTAGATTATGGGTAAAGATGCTGGTTAAATAGAAGCAGCAATAAAACCCACTTGCTAATAACTGTTAAAGCTACGTGATCATAAGGGGCATTTTTGAACAAGTCACTATCCTTCCTGACACAAGACTATAGGAGATGGGAGAAAAATGGCTGTTGTGAATAGGAGAATGGCCGGCCAGCATCATTTTACAAGAAAGACGTCTAAAGGTTTGTTTTTAAGCTCTTGGCTTCTGAGACTTTCTTCGCTGGCACAAAGGTGTGTCCTTGAAGCACCAGTTGTGCAACCTGTAACCTTATCTGCCATGTGATGACTTCATGGAATTAACAACCATCAGAAGAAAGGAAAGAAGCCAGCAACAACAGTAGGCAGTGTAACACCAAGGTGGCATTTATTTATTAATGCTTTGAATTAGATTATATCACCTAATCATGCTGGAATTATAAACTAGCATTTTTGGAGAACATCAGACAGGAAATTTGACATGGACACTCACAATGCAACATTGGCCAATATCTAAATTTTATAGGCAAAAAGGGGGTTTTCAAAACTGAATCCCCAGATGATGGAGAATTAGAAAGCACATAAC
Organism: Protobothrops mucrosquamatus; assembly: GCF_001527695.2. Lineage (NCBI taxonomy): Eukaryota > Metazoa > Chordata > Lepidosauria > Squamata > Viperidae > Protobothrops > Protobothrops mucrosquamatus. The sequence goes on from NW_015396771.1 coordinate 6,734, forward strand.
TCTCCGCCAGGGGTCTTCAAACTTGGCCCTTTTATGACTCGTGGACTTCAACTCCCAGAATTCCTGAGCCAGCATGGCTCAGCTTGGAAACTCTCCCTTTCCCCTCAGCATGGCTGGCTCAGGAATTCTGGGAGTTGAAGTCCACGAGTCATAAAAGAGCCAAGATTGCTTACCCCTGTACTAGCCCTAAATAATAGTGGATGATGAGACCATAATAATTTACTGCAGGACAGTGTTCAAGATACTGGGCTGAGACTAGAGAGATCCAAATTTGTCTCAGTCATGAAGTTGGTTATTCTCTCTCAGTCCAACCTATCTCACAAGCTTCCTATCCTGAAAACTATCCTGAGACCTCCCCACATGCCAACTTGAATTCCCAGAGGAAACATGGGATATTAAGATGATATCTTCACAGCCATCACCATCACCAGAATTGCTAGTGACTACAACCACTGCCGAGCCTCACACGGGTGGAGCTATTCTCAATAACTGGATTCTGCTATTGTAGGAAGCCATAGCAGTTTGTTTGCTTTTATCTTAGTATGTTTTGTGAAGCAAATCAAGTGGGATGACACCGGTCATACCTCTACCCTCACAGGGTATCTTTATACCTCCCTGTATTTGTTCACAGCTTCATTTTTAACTATCAGCCTATACATACTGGATTTGCTTGCTTGCCTCACATACCTGCTTAAGGCACTATAAGGAGGTATAATAGCTGGGTAGAGAATAATAGCTGGGTAGCCTGGCAACAGCTCCTCCACAAGCTTCATTCCACAGAAATATCTGCTCGTAAGTTTGATCTCAATCCTGCTTCCTGAAATGAAATACTGAAAACAGTATGATGTTTAACAATCATATATGGAAATACGTAGTTCAGCATCTTTCTTCAGTGGTTCTAAAGGGACCACTTTTGGAAAATTAGCAAATGCTGAGTAAATATAAAAATGGGATGCAGGTCCCAATCACTTGATACCTGGCTGGTACTGGCGGCTCGGGAGGGTACACGAGCCTGGCTCCAGGGAATTATAAACGCTTCTTTGCGGGAGGGTGCCTTCCCCGCAGCCTTAAAGGAGGCGGTGGTGAGGCCCCTCCTTAAGAAGCCCTCCCTGGACCCAGATGTATTGGCTAACTATCGCCCGGTCTCCAACCTTCGCTTTGTGGCGAAGGTTGT
>NW_015396772.1:0-1037 GCF_001527695.2 Protobothrops mucrosquamatus
GTCTCTTAAAAATCTCCAGTGATGGAGCGCCTACGATTTCTGGAGGCAAGCTGTTCCACTGGTTAATTGTCCTCACTGTTAGGAAGTTTCTCCTTAATTCCAGGTTGCTTCTCTCTTTGATCAGTTTCCAACCATTGTTTCTTGTCCTGCCTTCTGGTGCTTTGGAGAATAATTTGACCCCCTCTTCTTTGTGGCAGCCACTCAAATACTGGAATACTGCTATCATATGACCCCTACTTCTTCTTTTCTTTAGACTAGCTAAACCCAAGTCCTGCAACCGTTCTTCATGTGTTTTAGCCTCCAGGCCTTTGATCATCTTAGTTGCTCTTCTCTGAATTTTTTCCAAAGTCTCAACATCTCTTTTGTAGCATAGTGACCAAAATTGGTTGCAGTATTCCAGGTGTGGTCTTACTAGGTTTCATAAAGCAATACTAATACTTCAGTTGATCTTAATTCTATTTGTTTATGCAACCCAGGATTGTATTAGCTTTTTTGGTGGCTGCTGCACACTGCTGGCTCATATTCAAGTGATCATCCACTAAGACTCCAAGGTCCCTCTCACAGTTACTGTTTTTGAGCCAGGTCTTGCCTAATCTGTTCTTATACCTTTGATTTTTTCCCTGCCTAAATGTAAAACTTTGCTTTTCTCCACATTAAAGTTCATTTTGTTGGATAGGGCCCATTGTTCAAGTTTGTCCAGATCTTTTTGGAACCTGAGCTTCTGGGGTGTTGGCTATTCCTGCCAGTTTAGTGTCATCTGCAAATTTGATGAGTTCCCCTTCCGCTTCCCCCCGCCGCAGGGAGACGGAACCGCCTAGATGGTTCCGTCCCAGGCGCTTGATGGACCCGGAGAGGTTTCTGACGGAGCTTGGGCCATATCCGGAGGATCTAGGTCACGACTCGGCGGAAGATCAGGCTGCGGCCTGGGATGTGGCCGCAGCCGCAGCACTGGACCGAGTCGTGCCGTTGCGGCCTCTGACCCGACGTAGATCTCAATTGGCGCCTTGGTTTACCGAGGAGCTGAGAGAGATGAAACG
>NW_015396772.1:4344-14363 GCF_001527695.2 Protobothrops mucrosquamatus
CATTGGTACTCTTAAAAGGGGTTAATCATGTCATTGATACAACCCTGTAACACAGAGGTCTTCAAACTTGGCCCTTTTATGACTTGTGGACTTCAACTCCCAGAACTCCTCAGCCAGGCACACTGGCTGAGGAATTCTGGGAGTTGAAGTCCACAAGTCATAAAAGGGCCAAGTTTGAAGACCCCTGCTGTAACATCTGGAACCTTTTATACGAAAGGTTAGAAACTGATGGACCTTAGCAAGCTATGTGACAGTAGTGTTATTTGGTGCCTTTCTTTTTTCCCCCTTTTGTTACATGTTGGATTTTCTGGGGTAGCATTTCCCTCCCATTATGCACAACTTGCTTTTCCGTGTCTCCCACCTCTTGTGTAACCTTTTGCAAAACCATGAATGCTTCAGGCAATTTGTACATCTGGATAATGAGTGGGTGGGGTGGTTTTTGTTTTGTAGGGCAACATGCCTTTTTAATTGTACTATGACTCTCCAAATTTGAAAGCTGCTCAATGACTGATTTGAAGAGAACAAAGAAGGTAAACCTGAAAAGCCCAGAACTAGTATATCTGTTTACCTAGAAGTGTAGTGTTACAGAATCCATAATCTATTAGCCATGTGATTTTCTTTTCAAGAAGAATATTGATAGAATCTATTTTGGGTGGGAGAATAATAATAATAATAATAATAATAGTAAAGTTGGAAGGGAAGGGAAGAAGCATAGCTTAAAAAAAGGATAAGGCAAAGCCATAAAATTATATCAAATACACAGGAACTATTAAGCAGTTCTACAGTGCAAACATTGCATATATTTTTTTATTGATAGTTCCTGTATATGCTTGTGGGTGTGAAACCTTTACCGTAAAAACACACACAAAAATGTGTACCCATTCTGTCCAATACTATCTTGTTTATCTCTCAGATAGAACAAGTAAAGTGTTTAAGCCCATGCTTAAAAGAAACCCATCTGATGTATGCAGGATGCTCCAGTTATGAGATGAAATGAGAAGGGCTATTGGATATTGGGAACAGATAACCTGGTAAATTTCAGTGGGGAAAAAAGTGGGGAAAATGAAAGGGAGATACAAGTATATGGACAACTTTTATGAAGAGACTATGAATATGTGTATTAAATAATAATAATAATAATAATAATAATAATAATAATAATAATAATAATAATAATAATAATAATAATAATAATAATAATAATAATGATGATGATGATGATGATGATGATGTTGGAAGGCACCTTGGAGGTCATCTAGTCCAACCCCTTGCTCAGGCAGGAAACCCTATACCATTTCAGACAAATGGCTGTCCAGTCTCTTCTTAAAAACTTCCAGTGTTGGAGCATTCATAACTTCTGGAGGCAGGTTGTTCCACTGATTCATTGTTCTAACTGTCAGAAAATTTCTCCTTAGTTCACTCTTCCTGTCCCTTTAAAGTTTAAACATAATTGGTTCTTCCTTTCCCTTTAAAGCTAAAGGTATTCAGCATAGAGTTCACTAATGGATTTCAACGTTGGAGAGGAAATGAGCCCCAGGAAAAAAAAAGAACAGGCCAGCAATCAGGGAAGTGTCCTCTCTCCCACCAGCCCAGCTAGACACTGCAGCTCTTGCCAATTTCTGTCTTATGATAATTTCTGTACTAGCCATTTGTAGTACTTTCTAGAGTTATCCAACAGTCATTGTGCCAAAAATAACATTAATGCAAACAGGGTTTTCATTGCTTCAATGGCTCGATAATGCTACATGTACACATTTACTTGCATCCAAGAGAGCTTTAGTCCCAATGCTTGAAGATGTCTGCCACACTTATATAAACCTGGTTTTATAAGGAGCCCGTGTAAATACCCAACACATATTTCAGAAAGCAGCTGGGAAGGCATGACATGGGCAAGTGACTCTTGCAGAAGCCCCGTATCAGTTCTGCAGTGCAAATGGCCTTGGCGGGACATGCTAAACAACTTTTGGGAAATGCCTGCACCAATATATGGTGCAGGCATATCTAACACCTTCACCAATGCATTTCTAGCATTGCTAAAGAAGCATCATAGATGACATCACAGTGAAAATTGTGTCTGAGAAAAAAGAAACTGGAACAGCTAAAGATAAATGTNTGTCATATTACACGGCATCATGTGACATGGAGTTTGATTCTCAGATGTAATCCCCATTCTGCTGTTCTCTGATTTTTTTTTAAAGGAGACATGCCAAAAATTAAACATGGTCTTTATCAATGAACAATGGTCTCTGCCTCAAATGAAACAAGACTGATGTGACTGGGATCACATTAATGTCCAGTCACCTTTTCAATCAATGGTAACAAGGTGCGAGAACAATCAGATCTCACGATCAAAGTAAAAACAGAGACTGAAAGATCAACAGAGGAAGAGTCAGGCTGTGCATCACCTTTATGTAGCTCTTCCAGGCGGAGCTGATCAGGTAACCAACTCCATGGAAAGAACTACGTAGACTTTATTTTACCGAGAGGCTATAAGAACAAAATTTTGCAAGTCTGATTGTGCTTCCTCTTATACTCCAGTGAGTCAGAGAAGAGTCATCTTGAATCTCTTCTTAATACTATCTCCCATTCCTGGACTTCGGTTTGCATAATAGTTTCTGAATATTTGCTTCAGGGCCATCTCTCTGGCTCTCTACACCTTAACAGAGAAATCAGTGATTCAAAAGGCAAACAGCACCAGTTGCTTCTGGATCAACGGTGAGAGGCAGCATTAAAACCAAGGCTTGTTCGTATTTTGAAAATCTTTTGGAACATGCGCTTTGAACCACAAGCACAATGCTTCTTTGCTGGGCATTGAAAATGCCCCTTTTTTCTGCCTTGTGCAGAAGGTAGAGAAAAAACAGGACTCCCTTTAATAAAAACAAAAGGCTGCTGTGCTGTAACAAGATCTAATTAACTTCTTTCATCCAAATCATTTCAAAGCAGGGACTGCCTTAATTAAAACCTTCTTCCTAGACTTGAGCAGCAAATAGGATTTGAAAAGGACAACTTATTTAATGGCAGCTTTAAATGTTGGATTTAAGTAATTTGAATCCATATTAAATTGTCCCTGTTATTCAATATGCCTAATTTTTGTAGTGAAAATATACTAACGAGGTACTCTTGTTGAACATAGGTTCAGATTTCTAGTTTAAATATTCTTCTTTTAGGAAAAATCTTGCACTGGCTGGCTTCACAGGCCAGACTGAACCACAGACTAGCTAATTTGATTTTAGCCAAGTGTGGTATATGAATCTAGCTGGTGTGGTTAGTTTTCAGTTTGATGTGATACGTGGTCCAGAAAATAGGCTGAATTCTGTAAACCATGATTCAATTAGACATTGGTAAACAAGCTATGCGTTCTTCAGTAAGATATGGTTTGTTGAGTAACTGATTTTATTAAGAAGCAATTGCTTGAGTAATCTTATGTTAGGCTTTATGACATGAGTCTGATTTATAGCTAACTGGAAAAAATAATAAATATTCAAATATTCAAGAGTTCTTAACCCATAAACTCAAAGGTACAATTTAGAGATGATTTTACAGCTACCATGTTTTTGCCTCCAAAAGAGACATTAGGGCTTATTTTTGGGGAAACACATGCAAGCTAAGATGGTTGGACGGAGTGGGTGGAGTGGGTGAGCAGAGGCATGGGGGGAGGCAAGCAATCCCAATTGTCTCTCGGCTCGCCGCAGCCGTGGGTCACTTCCTCCTCTTGCTGCTGCTGCTGCTGCTGCTTTGATAGCTGTGTGGGCAAAGCTGTGAAGGGGGCCAGGAGGCCAAAACCACCACCCTAGGGATGAGGCAGAGCTGCAGGCCTCCAGAGCTGCCACCATTGAAACGGCGAACAGGGAGCAGGTAGCACAATGTGGCACTGCAGGACCAAAGTGCCAGGTGGAGGAGGAGGCCACCACTGGACAGGTGATTGGCAGGGTGGGGGCAGCAGGGACTGAAGAAATGGACGCAGCTGATGCAGCAGTTTTCCACCTCTGCCCCTCCCTCAGGCAGCTTACTCCACCCCCACATTACTTTCAGCGTTCAGGGAAGCCCATGCCTTTAGATGTCCTTAAGTCGCTCTTTGAGCTTTATCCTAACCCCCAGAGATCTGCGTTTGTCTGGTGTAAAAACTTCAGTGAGTCCCATAGCAAAAGCAGGGCCCCCTCCCCGTTTTCCATTCTCTCTGGTGGCAGCAATAGTGGTAACTGGAGCAGTTATACCAGGGCTGGCGGAGAGAGGTGGCAGATCATGATGCAAGCCACAGGAGATTTGGCAGAGGAGAGGGAGGTGGCAGCATTAGTGATTTATTGGGTTTTGGATTAGCTTGGTATATCAACCATTGTGGCTTAGCAATGTATACAAACCGCACTGATTGGTCTATATTTAATACATGCCCAAATCAGTGATTTGAGAATAAAATAAAATAGGTTTCCTTCTGGTGATTTCATGTGCAGTTTTCTTGGAAATGGTATGGAAGTGACTTGTGTTGTCTTCTTACAGGATATCTTTTGATTTCCCAGCTCTATGATTACCTGTAGGCCTCTCATTTGACAATCAAATTTTATTCTGTTTAGTTACCTTGCCCAATAAGGTCAGCCAGGAGGCAGTTTGAGTATGGGATATATATATATAAAAATACAGATCTTGAAAAAAATCTCAACATTGGGCCATATATCTATTCTGACCTGAGTCATACTGGGAAGGCAAAGGTTAAATAGACTCCATTATTGCACAATTAACATAGTACCAGATGACCCACCAATGGTACTGGTGAAGCTCCACTCTAGCTCACAGTTTTCCCTCAGTCCAAATTCTCTGGTTCCACAAACTAAACCCTAGCTGACCCACAAGGCAAAGAGTGAAGTCCCAATACCCACAAGTACCAAGTCCACAACACAAAAAAGGAAGCAGGGTCCCAGAGTCTGAAGTTAGAGAGCCAAGTCCAAAGTCCACAAAGTCCAAAGTTCAGAGCCAAGAAACACAATCCAATATTCACGAGGCTGGGTCCATGTAAGCCAGGAGGATGCATATTAAAGTAAACAGGTGTCCCGACAAACACATCTTCCCCCTAGGTTCAGCTTAATTACCCCATCCCAGGTGGTCCTTGTGAAGAGGGGCAGGGCTTCTTTCTTGCAAGCAATCTTGCCGACCTCCTCTGTGCCTCCTTCCACTCCTCTGTCCACACCACGGATCGGGCGGGGGAGCGGCAAATGTCCCTCAATGGAAACAATCTGTAATCTGTCATCACTGCTGATCCTCCATAGCTGATCCTCTCCGGCAGATGTTTCCCCATCCGGTCGGCCACCCCTCCCAATGCTGGATGGGCCCAGGACTGCATCGTCCTCAGCCCCTGGATTCTCCAGGAATTTGGGGGGACCATGCCATTCCCATCGGATATCCCGGTTCCAGCTCCTTTTCCTCTGAACCCAGGTTCGACAGGACCTTGATACTATCAATGTGGAATAGAATAGAACATAATATTTATTGAAGTCAATCACCAGTCCATAAAACACTTGGACTCATAAACTATATGATAAAATTTGGCCAGACTTAAAGAGATAAATAAAATCATTTGAATTTAAGAAGTTTAAATAGATCTGATCAGAGTGACCAGGATAATACCAGATCTGGAATTAGCAGAATTAGTGGAGTGTGTTAGTGTAAAATGGACAATATATTCTAGGTAGTTCTTGATTTACAACCACTTACAACCAGTTGCAGAGTGGCTGTTCAAAGTTCCAAAGGACCTACCTGGGGGTACTTATGACCCAGATTTGAAGTTGTGGTTGTCCCCCCCCCCCCATGGTCACATGACTGCACTTTGGGCAGTCGGCAACTGAGCAGCATTCATGTGACTGCATTTTACAATGGTTTTGCAGAAAACTGGCATTTTCTTCCGATTTTTTGGCAAAACCCTTACCCATAGAAATCCACTGGTTTACTTAACAACTGTGTGATTCAGTTAACAACCACAGAACAAAGGTTGTAAAATAAATGACTACCTTCTGAGACATGTTGATGGTTTCTATGGCTCCTTTGCCATATGGGCACAATCTGGACTCAATGGGAATCCCTTTGTATCTCCCTTCTAAAACTGCTAATGAAAATATGTTGAACCGTGCTAGTCTTAGGGCTCTCTTTAGTTTAAGAAAATTAATTTTGTTTATAAGTATCAAGCAGGACTATAAAGGGTATCATTGTGAATATTCAGAACATTTCTTATTAAGAAACAGTACAATGATAAATTATATTCATTTGCATCTCTTAGATATTATTTTTAACCAGTTTGTAGGAGTGTCTCTGTTAAAATAAGCCATTTTTTAACTTTAATATTAGGAAGGGTTTGAAAAAAAACTTTTTAAAAACAGGAAATCATAACATGTTGAACACCTGGATGATAAGAATAAGTGCCTTTAAAAGACAAAGCAAAGAATTAAAAATGTGCTGAATTAAAACATTCAGATTGCTACTCATGAAATAAAAGCACTGGCAGCTGACTAAATCTAATGATCCCTAAAAAGACCACGATGAGTTACTATACTATTTAATTGATAATTATGAATTGAAAAGAGGTGAAGAAGCAAAAGAGTTGCTAAAAACTTTTCCAGGATTAAAGGTGTAAACAACATTTTACACCCTCTGAATAAGATAAGGCAGCTATGGGAGCTTTAGGAAGAAAAGATAAACAATAATATCTCCTCTTCTATTTTGCCCTAATTCTGTAAGTATATCAAGAAACAAATGATATGGTAAACCTTCTGCATGAGACAGGCATAGGCATTTAACTTGTCCTGAATGATGCTTGATAAGTTTCTTGATGTCTTTGTTGCTCTTTGATATCTCTGAGTTGTAATTTGAACTACAGTGTGGAAATAAAGACAGGTAGCTCTTCCACTAATTAGGCCTTGACTTAGTTTGGTTATCTAGATTCAGTTTCTGAACTTTCCAATGCAGTCTTTGTATTGGATGTCGCAAGAATTGCATCTACTTTCAAAAGGCTTTCAATAGTGAAAGTGGGAAAGAAACTCAGTTGACCAAGTTAGCAGACATTAGTAATTTGATATCAGCCACACTTTTCAACAAAAAACAACTTGAATACAGTTAATATCTACTACAGTGTAAATGCTATTTGCAATAGATTCTGACAATCATTGTAACATTACTCCAGAGGATGTTTTTAATGGCTGTGGGGTGTTTTTTTAAAGGAAATTATTTTAATTTATTTTCAGATTGTATGTAGATTAGTGTACAGTATTTTTAATGAACAGGATGTAACGGCAGCCATTTATTAATTGCAATTAATGATTCATCTTTTAGAAAAGCAACTAGGTTATGTATATAGCTGAAAAGATCACATGGGAGGTACAAATACCTGTTTCCTAATTACAAATACACTTAAATTGACATATCTATTGTGCTAAAAATCCTGCACATTCAAAAGATTTTGGATTCTGGAAGTTGTTTCATAGCAAAAGAAAATGTCAAGCCATCACTGCCATCTCTTTGATCCTCCTCATCTATCATTGATCAGTTCTTATTTTATGATTTTAAAAAAAATTGTATTATTTAACTTGTTATTGCTTAACAAGTTTACAGAAGGGATAGAAAAATTAGAAAATAAAATATAGCAAGAAAGAAATGCATTCATAAGTGCAAGAAAAAAGAACAGAGAAGGAGGAAGCTATTGCTATGACATATACTAATCAAATGTCAAACAGATTTCTAAATTTACCTTTGGAAATAAATAATTATTGTCTAATATTACAAAATAACATCAAATCTATACCATAAAAAACAAGCTGAGTCATTTTTTTTATTAGTAGATCAAAATGTCTTTTGTCACAAGAAAGAGAGAGATGATCTGTACCCACAAAGAATTACAGGTAACCCTCGACTTACAACAGTTCATTTAATGACTGTTTGACATTACAACGGCACTGAAAAAAAGTGACTTATGATCCTTTTTCACACTTGTAATCTTGCAGCATCCCCACAGGCACGTGATCAAAATTCAGGTGCTTGGCAAGTGAAATAAGGCATCGTTTAATACTTCATAACAATCTAACATCCCAATAAATGCCAGTTCCTTGAAGTTAAAAGTATCTTATGGACGTATTACTAAATTGGAATATATATGTATATGTATACTGATTTCTGTGAAATTGAACAATTTTCATCTCTTTATAATCCTCCAGCATTCCTGGAAATGTTGTCCTCTTTTTATTTTATTTTTTAAAAAAGTTATAAGCAAGATTAGGCAGTTCCCTCCACCTCCATATTATCCAATGAGGGAAAAGAGCTCATGGTTCAGAATCAGGAATGAGTAGACCTGGTGCAAACCCTGAGCTGCGAAGAGCTGTTTCCTAAATATTGGATCCAGCCTTGAAGAAAATTAGAGCTATCTACGCAGCCATTTTAACCAGTGCCAAAGCCCGGATAGTCCAGATAGTAAAGGCATTTTTGACAATGCTATGATCCAGGAAGGACACAAATCCCAAAAGCAAGTAATGAGTCTCAGATCTCCAAATAGTTAGTCCACATCATAAGATTGTGTAAAATACAATCTAAAACAATTATGACTGATGAAATTGTGGCTGAGTCATCCTGCTGTCAACACAATGGCCTACAAGTCAGAAGAACTGCAAACAATTTTGTCTGCAAAATGTAATCCAAATTGACTGGAGAATGAGAAACCCCAAATGTGGATTATAAAAAATTTTATTTCAATAATAACGGAGACTGAAATTTTTTTTAACTGGATTTATACATTCAGATCAAAATGGATTTTTACCAAAGAGACAAATCAAAAATAATCTAAGAGTTATAATGGACATATTGGAATATTATGAATTGTATCCAGGGAAACAATTGGCACTAATATTTTTAGATGCTCAAAAGGCATTTGATATTTTTTCCTGGCAATTTATGATCCAACAATTAAAAATAATGGACTTTGGACAAAACTTTATAAATATGATTAAAACAATATATTATAAACAAACAGCAAAAGTGATTGTAAATGGAGACTACACAGAGAACTTTGAGATAAGAAAAGGTACAAGACAAGGATGTCCATTATCTCCATTGTTATTTATCTTAACTTTGGAAGTTTTAAATAGAAATATTAGACAAGATATAGAAATTAAAGGACTAGAAATAAAAGGTAAAACGTACAAATTGCAAGCATTTGCAGATGATTTGGTATTCATTCGAGAAGAACCCTTGGAGACGATTCCTAAATTACTGGAGAAGATGGTACAGTATGGAGAAATAGCAGGACTGAAAATAAACAGAGAAAAAACTAAAGTAATAGTTAAAAATCTCTCAGATAAGCAAAAAAAACAAACAAACAAACCCAAATGTCAGAAAAAATAGAACCACAAATAGTTAAAATGTTAAATACCTGGGAAAATACTTAACAGCAAGATGTTCAATGATAAAAGAAGATAATTATACAAAATTATTAAATCAAATAAGACTGGATTTGGAAAAATGGAAAAACCTTCAACTGTTGATATTAGGAAGAATTGCTACTGTGAAAATGAATATATTACCAAAAATCTTGTTTCTATTCCAAACAATACCTATAAAATTTGAGAAAAAATTATTTGAAGATTTAAATTCATTAATTTTGAAATTAATTTGGCAAGGAAAGAAAGCCAAAATCAAGATGAAAATGTTACAAGAAGCCAAGGAAAATGGAGGTTTTGGTTTGCCAGAGTGAGTCTTATATTATCAAGCATCTATATTAACATGGGTAAAAGAATGGATAACTCTTACAAACAAAAGGTTGTTATATTTGGAGGGACATGATTTACAACTGGGTTGGCACGCTTTTTTATGCTATGGGAAAAACAAAATCCATAAGTACTTTCAAAACCACTATATAAGAAACTCATTATCATTAACATGGGAAAAAATAAAATGTAAAATATACTTGAAAATTCCAGGATGGCTTTCAACAATGGAGACATTTGTACATCCAAATTTAGTTAAGTTTGAAAAAAAATTGGACATACAGAGAT